>NC_056522.1:362745393-362764364 GCF_019175285.1 Sceloporus undulatus | reverse complement strand
GGCGGTGCTGCCGGGGAGGAGGAGGGCAGTGTGGCTGGGGAGGAAGAAGGCGGTGCTGCCAAGGAGGAGGAGGGCAGTGTGGCTGGGGAGGAGGAGGGCGGTGCTGCCGGGGAGGAGGAGGGCGGTGCGGCTGGCCAGCCGCATTAGCGGCCGCGGCAATGGCCGCATGAGGCTGGGGGCCGCCGTGCGTGTCACCCCAAATGGCCACGCGTGTCACAGGTTCACCATCACTGCCCTAGTTCCTGAATCAGACACCCTTGTCGTTCCCATTCGTATGCTGTGAATCAGACTCGGGAGGCACAGGAAAACTCGCTGAAAATGTGCTGCTAAATTAAACCAGTTTATCAACCACTGATTCAGGGGTTTTAAGGATAATTCGATCACATGGGAGTCAGATTCAAATTCCAATGGGAACGATATCGGAGCAATGTGGATCGAATGCGTGCTCAAATGGGAATGATGCACCCATGATTCGCATCCTGATCCGCGTTATAAGCCAGTGGGAATGGGGCCTTAAGAGAGTTGTTGGTTCACAGTGTGTTCAAGCCACAAGGGCTAACTATCGAGGATGGCTCTTTTCCACTTTTTTGTTTTTGAGCTGTGTTTTAGCTACTGTCACCCCACAAGGTGAACTCAGACCATCCCTGGGAACTATATCTGGATGCAGCACCTGGATTCTCCATTTCAAGGACTATCTTGGGTTGGAAGAACCAAGGACCTCCATAAGCACACCACAAACATCTTAAAATTCCTCCTGTGGCACAGATTCTTTCCTTTCCTTTCCTTGTCACCCCCTTCACCAGCTAAAGCACTGTTTTTTTAGGGGCAGATCACTGTATCTGTGCCCATCGCCTTGTGGGAACCACCCTGTAGATTTTTAACTTGGTCTGTGGTGGATCTGGGAGATCAGATCCATGACTGTTTTCCAGTTGGTGAACCGGCAGGGGGCAACCAAACCAGAATTTTAGTATTTTGCCCAAGGTGGAGAAAGGGCCCCTTCACCCCTCAAAAAAAGTTGATAGGCAGGGCTCAGTCAGAGATGCTAACCTCCCTGCAAAGCCGGCCATTGAGCCATCCTCATTCCAGTAACCCTGTAACTAGGGTTGCCATAAGTCAGGACCTCCAAACTGGGACAAATGTAGGACAAATGTAGGACACATTTTTTTAAATGAAGGACACGCGAAAAAATTGATTATTTTTTTTTAAATGTTAATATAAATGCATGTTTCTTAGGCATGATCAAAATGGAGGACATTTTGGCATTATTTCTAGACAGATGGCAGAAATGTACTTCCCTTTCTGGCCAAACACCCCCAACCTCCATTCCAAAACACACACACAGCACATTTGGGCATTTCACATGGCTTTACTTAACATGGCCTCTTGCATCTAGGCTTATTCCATAACAAAACCCCTTGGGTTTAACACTAAGTGTGTACTTGGTCAAGGGACTTTGGTTTTTCTTCACTGCGCATGAATTTGTAAAAATCACAGCAATTTACATTGACCATGCCTCAGAGGCTTGCTGATATCAATATCACCATTAAAGAACCAAAAACACAGAGAAAAGGCACTTTGGAAAGTCACACTCTCTCGGCTTCAGAAACAGTGCCTGCATGCCTTTGAAGCTGACTCATATCATCATCATCATCATCATCATCACCACCACACTATCACTGTCAAAACAAGGGAGACTTGTTAGCATTAAAAGCACCCCCCCAAAAAAAAAACCATCTTGAGGCCTCTCGCCACTCACTCACCACCTCCTCCTTTTCCTCCCCCTCCTCCTTTTCCTCCTCCTCCTTCTCCCCCTCCTCCATTCGCCGCATGGCCTGGGGCGGAGGGGGCAGAGGAGAAGGAGGTGGGTGGCGCAGGCGCGCAGGGAGGCACCGCCTCCACCTTCGCCTCCTCCGCCCCAGGCCTCGCTGCCCTCCTCTTCCTCCCCACCTCCCTGAGGAGGAGGAGGGCAGTGAGGCTCCATGGGCTGTAGCAACCCGGCTGCAACCGGGGTTGTCCCGGTTTTTGGCAGCACCCAGGACGGGAGGGGCCTGGGGCCACCAAAACCGGGAAATTCCCGGTTGCAGCCAGGTTATGGCAACCCTACCTGTAACTGGAGGTTTACTGCAGGATTGGAGGTATGCTTCAGGAGGTACGCTCATATAGTAGTGCCTCTTTACAAACCTGCAACTCATTGTCTTTTACTACTTTTGCATCACTAGATCTTGCATGGGTGAGAGAGAGTGTGTTTGCATGTGTGTTGATTCCCTTTTTTATAAATAAACTAATTTGATCTGGAATCTGCTTCTGGGGGATATGGTGGCTTAGTGGTTAAGATGCTAATTCTGACGATCCAAAGATCAGTAGGTTGGCAGTTTGAGACCCAAATTCTTCATGATGGGGTGAACGCCCATCACTAGTCCCAGCTTCTGCCAGCCTAGCAGTTTGAAAGCATGCCAATGCAAGTAAATAAATAGAAACTACTCCGATAGGAAGATACACAGCATTCTGTACAGTCATGCTCGCCACATGATCACAGAATAGTCCTCAGGCAATGCTGGCTCTTTGGCTTAGTAACAGAGATGACCACCACCCCCTATGGGTCGGACACGACTTGACAACCTTGTCAACGGGGAATAGTCTAGGTAGAATTAATTGTTTGGAAGTCCAGTTCTACCATTGGAACTGAAGCAATGCTGGATGCCATTAGTGTAAGAGATGGAATGTTTGTCTATGTCAGGGGTAGGCAACCTGCGGCCCGCGGGCCGGCCCAGCAAGGCCTTGGGACCGGCCCCAGCCTGGTCCTGCCACTGATTGCCGCCGGGGCCTTTGGGGGGAATTGTTCTATAGAAGCCTCAGAAACATGCATTTATAAACATTTTAAAAAAAAAAACAATTTTTTTTCACGTGTCCTCCATTTTGTTTTTTTAAAAAAGTGTCTTCCATTTGAAAATTTTGTCCTACATTTGTCCTGTTTTATTTATATTATTTAATTTGTTTAAAAAAATTATTTATTATTATTTTTTGGCTTCGGCCCCCCAGTTGTCTGAGGGACAGCAAGCCGGCCCCCGGCTAAAAAGGTTGCCTACCCCTTGGTCATGTACTACTATTGCATCATTATCTTTTAAGATAGTATAAGCTTAACCGTATTCGGCATCAAAAGAACTCTTAGGGACTCCTGGAACAACATCCAGTTCTAGTGTAAGACAGATACCCATCAATGCTTTGACACTCCAACTGAGAAGAGAGATTAGAAGTATAAGTGTCTGGAAAATAGCAGTTGGTGGTTAAGAAGGGAGGGAGATGGAGGGGGAAGATATCTGCAGGCCTTACTAAACATTGCCATTCTGTTAGTAATGTATGCACGCATAAGTCCAATTTGGTTGCTGTAGAAATTGGGAAAGTTTCCTCCATTGTGCAATGACTAAAGGCCCCTAAAGACTCACCATTTAGCTGCTATAGCCCCTATTCCATGACCATTCAGTAGCTGGTGGGAGGTGGGAACAGAGAAACATCTGGCAGAATGATGCAGTGCAATGACACTATCCACCAATGATGCATTGGTCCAGTGAGACTCAGGTAGATTTCGATGAATGATGTCAGATTTCTCCATCTGGCTATAGGGATATAGTCAAATGCTTCTTCGATCTCCTCTGCTTTATATGAGCCATTGAAGAGATGTAGAGTGGTGGCGGGGGGGCGGGGGTTGGTAATAGCTAAATGGTGACTTCTTCAGAGGATGAGAGAAAAACCATAGTGTAGATGCACCTATGGAATTTTTAAATTATTGTCCATAATATAGGATCTCAGCCATTACATGGACTGTGTATTCCCTGTGATTAACATGTTTTCTCTCTCATGGAATCTTGCAAATGTAAGATACACAGTTAAGAACAATCAGGTGCCTGGTGAAACTAGACAATATGAATATTACATTTTTTTCCCCTGAACTGCTCTCTTGAGTGGTTAAAGATCTTTGCTTGTCATAGCACATGATTGCCTCAATTGTTTATCTTGTGTGCTTCATTTTGTACAATTGTGTACCTAGCATGCATTCATCAGAAAGTAAACACAGGCTTAATTTGTAAGTCTAATTACTGAAGAACATATGTCTGTGGAAACCCCATCGCAAGGAGAGAAAGGTGTTAATCACAGGGAATACAAAGCCCCTTTAATATATAGTTTTATTCTTAGAGTTGGCTGAAAGCACCTTGTGGTGCAAGCTATCTCGGATTAATTGATGTGGAATAGTGAATCTGCTGTCCACTAGGGTGTAAATCCAGTTGTTAGTCCCAAATGGAATAGACACATTAAATCAATGGGCTTTACATAAGGACTGGCTTCCCAATTTTCCATTGATTCAATAGAGCTACTTAACTGGAGTTGGAGTCAACAACTGCATTTAAGTCTAGGGGTGCTATTTAGATAGGTCCTAAATATAATAAAAGTACCAGATCCCATCTGATCTTAGAAGCTAAGCTGGTCAGGCTTAGTTAGTCATTGGAGGAGAGACCAAAAAGTACCAGGTGCTGTAGCTATATTTCAGAGGAAGACACTGGCAAAACCATCCTGAGTATTCTGAAAAAACCACTCTGAGTATAATTCATTAGGTCACCATAGGTAAACAGGTGACATGAAGGCACATAAATACTGTATACACAATGCTTTTCTTGCATTTACATGGATTATATTTTACATTTCTATGGGTACATCCAGACTGATTAAAAAGACCAGAAATTCCCAAACTTTGTTCCTGTTCTCTCTGATTTTATTTTGGAGATCCACTGTCATTTTGTTTATCCCAGAATATTTTCTGTCATCTCCCAGTATGATCAGACACTTTTTATACTTAGCTCTGTAGGTCAGTTTATTTTAACCCAGTATAGAACAGGAACAAAATCTGGAACTTTCGGATCATAGAATCATAGAGTTTGAAGAGACGACAAGGGCCATCCAGTCCAAACCCTGCCATGCAGGAAATCCAAATCAAAGCATCCCGAACAGATGGCCATCCAGCCTCTGTTTAAATACCTCCAGGGAAGGAGATTCCACTACACTCCAAGGGAGTGTGTTCCACTGTTAAACAGCCCTTACTGTCAGGAGGTTCTTCCTAATGTTGAGGTGGAATCTCTTTTGCTGTAGCTTGCATCCATTGTTCCGGGTCCTAGTCTCTGGAGCAGCAGAAAACAAGCTTGTTCCCTCAATATGACATCCCTTCAAGTATTTAAACAGGGCTATCATATCATCTCTTAACCTTCTCTTCTCCAGGCCAAACATCCCCAGCTGTCTAAGATGTTCCTCATAGGGCATGGTTTCCAGATCCTTCACCATTTTAGTTGCCCTTCTTTGGACACGCTCCAGTTTTTCAACATCCTTTTTAAACAGTGGTGCCCAGAACTGGACACAATATTCCAAGTGGGGCCTGACCAGAGAAGAATAGAGTGGCACTATTACTTCCCTTGATCTAGACACTATACTTCTATTGATGCATCCTAAAATCGCATTGGCCTTTTTAGCTGCCACATCACACTGTTCACTCATGTGCAATTTGTGGTCTACTTGGACTCCCAGTTCCCTTTCATACGTAGTCTCCTTATGTCAGGTGTCCCCCATGCTATATCTGTGCATTTCATTTCCACCCTAAGTGCAGTACCTTTCCGTGTTGAAATTCATTTTGTTAGCTTTGGCCCAGCTTTCTAATCTATTAAGGTCATTCTGAATTTTGATCCTGTTCTCAGGTGTATTAGCTACTCCTCCTAGTTTGGTGTCATCTGCAAATTTGATAAGTATGATCCCAATTCTGTCATCTAAGGTGGTGTACAGACTGCCAGAAAGAGGCGCATCCCTGGTGCCTCTCTTTGCTCCGCGGGAGTGCCGCAGCAACCAAATTGTGCAGTGCTTCTGCACAGCAAAAAAAGGAGCACCGGGAAACGGCTTCTTTTTGCGGCACACTTCGGCCACCCCAAAGCACCAGCGACGGCACGGTGACATCATAGCTGCATCGCCCCGTTTGGAGGTGGCGCAGCTGCAAGGTCACCACTACTCACTGCATCTGGTGGGCGTGCTGTATCTGCGGTGCCCTCATCATGGGCAAGAGCTGTCGGGTGTGTGGGTGCTCTGCCCACCAGGCAGCCATCACACATGAAAAGGGTGCCGCAAAGGCCTGTCTGTTCCGGGCCCAAGTCATTGATAAAGATGTTGAATAGCACTGGGCCCAGGACAGAGTCCTGTGGGACCCCACTGGTCACTTCTCTCCAGGATGAAAAGGAGCCATTGTTGAGCACCCTTTGGGTTCGGCCGGTCAACCAGTTACAAATCCATGTAACAGTTACCTTGTCTAGACTGCATTTTACCAGCTTGTTTGCAAGAATGTCATGGGAAACCTTGTCAAAGGCCTTACTGAAATCAAGATATACTATATCCACAGCATTCCCTTCATCTACCAAGCTGGTAATTTTATCAAAGAAAGAGATCAGATTTGTCTGGCATGACTTGTTTCTCTGAAACCCATGTTGACTTTTTGTGATTATGGAATTGCTTTCTAGATGTTCACAGACTCTCTATTTAATGATCTGCTCTAGAATCTTTCCTGGTATTGATGTCAGACTAACTGGACGATAATTGTTTGGATCCTCTTTTCCCCCCTTTTTTCCCCTTTTTGAAGATTTGCCCTCCTCCAGTCTGCTGGGATCTCTCCTGTTTTCCAGGAGTTCTCAAAGATTATTGCCAATGGCTCTGATATTATATTTGCCAGTTCTCTTAATATCCTTGGATGTAGTTCATCTGGTCCTGGAGACTTAGATCAGTCTGGATGTACTCAAGATAAATTAAAAGTGTAGTGATTTAAGAGTGTAAGGTGTGAGCCAAGAAGTCCTTACTTTAACTGTCATCACAGTTATGAACCAAACATATCTCGAAAATACACAGAACCCTTTGCCACTGGCAGGGAACCTATGACAGATGTAAAGGAATTCCTCAGCATGTAAACTGAAGGGTGAAGGAATATTTCAATATAGAAAGATTGAACAAGATTACCTTGGAATTAAAATTGCATAATCTTAGCTAACTTTATTTTTTTTAATCATACTATAAAAATGCCTGTCCTCAAACAGATGTTCCTGATATCAAAAGAAAAACTACCAGAGGCATTTATTCACCTCCTTTCTTGAGGTTAGTTAAAGGCCATTCCATGCTGTGAAAGCAGTAGCCTCAGTGGTGTAGGCAGTATGTATTACTGAAATGATATAAGTAGTTTGAATCTTTATGTTAATTTGTTCACATATACGTCCATTAATTTTGTATCACTAATATGGTGTATTTGCATAAATGTTTAGATTTTGTTCTGTAACAAGGATGTAGCTGAAGAAATCTCCTACCAATGAAACGGAGATTAGAATTTTCCCAGGGTCTCTTGTTCTACTACTCCTAGTCCTTGATTTATGCACACTGCTTATCTTTCATGTAGGAAATTCAGAAATCAGGAATTTGGAGCTTTCCAACAAAGGGGAAACTAATGACTTTCTAAGAATTCAGGGAGTCTCCAGCTTCAGAACTGGGTATTTCTGCTGGGCTTTTCCTACAGACTCTTTGCAAGACTGGTTTCATATGTATTGTTCACTGTTGGTATCAATAAATGTATTGGTCAGTTGTGGTCTCTATTGTGATATATTAGAGCTTTGTTAATTTTTCTGTGTAATATAATATCTTTTACATCTTTTAATATCTGTTTCTCTCTAGTTGTTTCTAGGTTATTAGGGGTTATGGTGTTTTTTGATACAGATGTTCCTGGAGCAGAAATAAAGTGTTTTGTATTGTTGCCTTGTGGGTATAAAGTGAATAGGTTCTCACTTTATTGTCTTTTTGGTCAAAGTAGAGCAGCCATCTCAGGTAGCAGATTTTGAAAATCATGAAAGGGTGATGAATTGTTAGTTACTGAATATGTTATTATTGTAATGTGAAGGGTGCGGAAGAAGTACTTTAGGAATTTTATGCCTCTTATGTCAAAGTAATTTGACTAGCTTTAGGTGTTTTATGTACCTTGACTTAGGCACATAGTAAGCAAAACATGTAATCATTGTCAGGAAGGCTTTTATACAAGGTGTATGTTCTATTTATGGTTTTAATTTCTGTATGTTTCATGTAATTATGTATGGTTTTAGTAAGATGTTTTTTGTTTTGAAAAATACTGTAAAATTTTAAAACAATGTTATCTGTGAACTGCTTGGGTCCCTTTTTGGGAGGAAAGGTAGCATATAAATGAAGTAAAATAATAATAATAATAATAATAATAATAATAATAATAATGAAGTATAAGATACCATTGGCTGATTTCCCTCTGGCCAGGGCTAAATGTCTTCCTCAAAATAACAGAAGGCAAGGAAATACTGCAAATAGTACTAAGTGGGGGGGGGGGGGGAACAATGTAATACAGTAAAACCTACAGCCTGTACAACAAAGCAGACTACAACAATTGGCTTTCTAGTCCAGCTGCACCACAGAACAGCTACTCCAGCCCTTTACAATGTTTGTTTCTGCATGTCATGGTAATGGGTGTGCTTACCATATCTGTCAACGAATGTGTTGCCTGAACAAAGACCGACACAGCCTGGAAGAAAGAAAAGGAGTTAAGTATCTGGTCTTATAAACTGCCAAGATGATTGACAGCAAAAATGTTCAGTTTTTTAAAAAAATCAAGCACCTCATTGCTGTCAAAAAGGATGAGATCTCTGGCACATGGAACACGACCTTTGTCCCAATTGGAGGTATTTTCAAAATTGGTGTTTGGAATCCATTGTTTATACATAGCACTTGAAGTACCTGAAAGAGAGAAATATAGAATAGAATATCAATGAATTTGCCTTGGGATGATGTAATTTTCAGCAAAAGGATAGTTCCTAACACTACCATTCATCCCACTGAATTACCACACTTGACAGTAATGGAAAGTTCAGTAGGCCCTTGGTATCCGCTAGGGTTTGGTGCCAGGACCTCCCATGGATACCAAAATTTGTGGACGCTCAAGACCCATTATATACTGTACAATGATATTATAAAATGGTACCCCTTATATAAAATGGCAAAATCAAGGTTTGATATTTGAAATTTATACTTTTTTGGAACATTTTCAAACCGTGGATGCTTGAATCCGTGTATAAAAAATCCGTGTATAAGAAGGGCCAACTGTATATGTATATATGTATATGTATGTGTGTGTGTGTATATATTAAAATCATGGATGGTTGAATCCACGGATGAAGAATCTGTGGATACAGAGGGCTGACTTTATGACCCTTGACATTTTACCTAATGTGAAATAGATGCTTTTTACTACCCCAGTCAACCCCCCCCCCATATTTTATACCTAAGGTCCCACCACATGTCAGAAAATGTCAAGTGAAAATCTCTAGCTTTCCCAGGTGCACCAGTTCCTATAAACATTGTACTTTGCTGTACCTTTCAGCAATAGTGCTTTATGGCATAACACTTCCTGCCTGCACCATTTTGTTCAAGCAATGTAATTGCAGTTTTCTTTCATTTCTTTCAAGTTACAACTAATGCGACATCATCATTTCAAAAACATAGTAAGTAAGGTAGGACCCAGCACAAGCTCAGATAAAATAAATTGTTTATAAATGAAATGGGTGTACCTTGTGGTGCCATGGATTTTCTATACAGTCTGTAATAACAGAATGTTCCTTGGTCATTGTTGTGTGTCCTCAGGTCATTCATGACTTATGGTGACCCTAAGGCAAACCTATCACAGGGTTTTCTTAGCAAGTTTCTTCAGAGGGGGGTTGTCCTTGTCTTCCTCTGAGGCTGAGAAAGTGTGACTTGGCCAAATCACCCTTAGATGTAGAGTAGTCTGTCATACCATCAGTGCTGAAGAAAAGTACATCTCACAGTCCACCTTGCTTTTATATATGGAATGAGAGGATGCAGCATTTATTTCTTTTGACTCTGGAAATGAAATGGCTTGAGCCAGCCCTGGTCAGTAGAACAGCTGGCCTAGTATCTCCAGGGTGCTAACTCTCCATATTACATACAAACTAATTCACAGACTTTGCCTCTTCAAGGGCCTGAAACCTCATGGGCAGAGTGTATACATGTATATTTTGTAGGTATAATACTTTCTAATACATTTTAATACATAACCATGGGATGGCTTTCATATCGGGGTTTTGTATGGCGTGTGTGCTGTAGTTACGGTTTGTTTGTTTGTTTGTTTTTTAATGCATATAATTTTATATTTATTTGATGTTTTTAGTTTTATCTGATGTTTATAATTGTTTTTAAAATGTTTGTTGTAAAAATTTTAAAAAGTTTTTATTGTGAACAACCCTCGGTCTCTTTCTGGTAGAAAAGCAGCATAAAAATGAAACAAATAAATAAATAATCTTAAGGAACAAGGGCGGAGAAAGTAACCTGGAGTGGGAGGAAACCCATTTGCCCTTGTCTCTCCTATGACTACAGAAAACAAGTGCCCAGATAGATTATGATAAGGGAAGCAGCTATATATAAATCAATCCATTCCAGGACATGCATAGATAATCCAGGAAGGTGATAATCAGGAATATGCAGGGGCAAGGTCTCAGTCCATTCAGAAGTCATGAGAGAAAGACACTAGTCCAGATAACTGGCACCAAAAAGAGTTATCTCAAGAGTTGGTTAAATGTAGCCAGTCCAGAGACAAAAAAATCTCAAGAAATACACAGCACCCAGAGTGCTGCCAGTCAGACTCCCAAGGGTTGTGAGCTTTATAGCTGGCTGCCTCCGGCTCCCAGGTGCTTGATCAGTCACTATTTTCTATTTAACAGACGTTGACTCCTATGAAGCTGCTCCTTCTCTCTTTGCTGGACTTCAAGAGATGGAGTGACTCTTCAGCATCTTTTATGTCCTACTGAGGAGGGAGTCTCTCAGTTGCTTCAGTCACCAGCTTCTCAGATTCAGGGAAAGAGGTGTCATCTGAAGCCAGAAGCTCCTTACAACCCTCCTCCCTTTCATCAGTCATCATATTCCTCAAATTCAACAGTTATGCCACTGTATATGCATTTGGAAGAATGTATGAACCATGCATAATATTATCATCTCCCTCTTATTTTCAAGATGGAAAGATGATTTGAAATAGATTGCTTTGGCTTGTTTGGCTCATTTATACGGCGGTGTCTGAGGGGGACAGGATGCCTAGGCACAGCTAGAAACAGCAGAACAGGAGGAAGTGGGTGGCAGTTCCATTAGAGCAAGGTTCATAATGAGCCTCTCCAAGCCAAGAAACCAATTATTTGAGTCTCTCTTCTCAAGACAAAAGAAAAATAGTACAGCTTGCAGAGTTCACCCTATTGGACCCTAGCATCATTCATCGATAAAATGGGCAGGCAAGGAACATTATATTACTAAAAATGTTAAGATTACTTACATTGCCTGGTCACAAACCACACCAGCTCTCCCTGAAACACAATCCTATTTGAGGCTTAAAGAAAAGCTGATAGCTAAAAATCTGGAATATTCAGGCTCATTGCTGGGACCAGGAAAACTGACTGAAATGTATTTTAAGAATAAGGTTGAAGAAAAGTGTCAATGGCTGACTGTAATCAAGCTAGTAACATGTCATTTACAGCACACTTCACCAAAATCTGATAGGGATAGAACCCCCTAAGCCAGGGGTAGGCAACCTATGGCCCACAGGCCGGATCCGGCCCGGCGAGGCCTTGGGACCGGCCCCAGCCCGGTCCTGCCGCCGATTGCCGCCAGGGCCTTTGGCCTATCAGGAGGTGGGCAAGCGGGGGCAAGCGTCGTCGGCACGGGGCAGGGAGAGCAAGCGGGGCAATGTCTATAAGAGCCTCAGAAACATGCATTTATATAACATTTTTTTAAAAATCAGCAAAAAATTTTCACGTGTCCATTTTTATTTTTAAAAAGTGTCCTCCATAGAAATTTTGTCCACATTTGTCCCGTTTATTATTATATAAAAAATTTTTTAAAAAAATTTAATTATTTATTTTTTGGCTTCAGCCCCCCCCCCCCAGTTGCTGAGGGACAGCAACCACCCGGCCCCCAGGTCAAAAAGGTTGCCTACCCTGCCTAAGCATTTGTTCTGCTTCACTTAGGCCTGTTACACAGACGGCAAAAATAAAGCTGCTTCGGGTCTCTTTGGAGGTAGCTGTTCAGAGTGATGCATGATCCTAAGACCGGAAGCTGCACCAAGCTGCACTCCAGTGTTGGAATGGAGTGTGGCTTTGGCACAACCTCCGGACTCTTAGGACCCATGCATCATTTAATAGCATTCCTCCAAAGAGACCCGAAGCAGCTTTTTTTGGCAGTTTGTAAGGCCTTATATTACTGTCTTCACCCCATTTAGCCATTTAGGTATAGCAAAATCAAGGACAGACAGTCATTATCACAAGGGACAAGCAGGTATCTTGCGGTTTGCTGCTTCAGGCTTTGAAGGTGACTTTGACTAATGGCGACCTCTCAAGGGTTATTTTTATTTTATTTTATTGTATGCACTTTCTCCCAGAGTGGGATCCAAGGCAGCTCACAGCAGGAACGAATCAAAATTCACAGTGCAGTTTTAAAAAAAACACAGAAACACTTAAAATAACACAATTAAAACAATAGGAATCATTTTAAAGCAACAAAAATTAAGAAATAAATAAACACCATACACACCCATTAAAAAAAAAAGCCTCCTCGAACAGGCTCCTCTGACTCCCAGATCTCTTCAACGTAGTCTCCTTAAGCCAGGTGTCCCCCATCCTATATCTTTGCATTTCATTTTTCCGCCCTAAGTGCAGTACCTACATTTCTCCGTGTTGAATTTCATTTTGTTAGTTCTGCGCCCCTCTCTAATCTATTAAGGTCATTTTGATTTGATCCTGCCTCTGGGGTATCAGCTATCTTCCTAATTGGTGTCATCTGCAGATTTGGTAAGCTGCCCCCTATCCACACCAAGTCATTGATAAAGATGTGGAATAGCACTGGGCCCGGACAGAACCCTCTGGCACCTATTAGTCACTTCTTTCTAGGAGGAAGAGGAGCCACTGTTAATGCCCTTTGGGTCGTCGGTCAACTAATTACAAATCCACTTATAACAATGGTCCAACCCATATTTTGCTAGTTTTCCCCAAAATTTCATGGGAGCCTGTCAAGGCCTTATGGAAATCACAAATTTTCCCATCCTTGCCTTAGCCTGTATACTTTGGAGTTACAATTCCAGCATGGTCAGGCACCTGGCAAATTTGCACCTCTTACCCGTAATACAAACTGGCTGGGGGCAGGTTCTGTTAAATGAAGATATCTAGAAACATTTCTTTCTTTTTTTCACCTGCATTCTTCGCGTCTTCATTCATGGGGTGCACCTTCTTTCTTCCTCCCGTTCTCAATCAAGTTTGTTAGTTTGGCTTCTTGACTGATTTCTAATTATTAAATGTATATACTCCCAAGTGATAAAGCCTCAGGATGGTTTGCCAAACATAAAACCACAAAGCAATCATAAATCACAACCCAACAATAGTAAGCCAAGCCAGTATGAATGCTAAAATATGATGCTAAGAAAAGCAAATGAAACTTAAATAGTAAAAGCAGAAACAAAAGGGAAGGTGAGCAGAAAAATAATAGTCAATATGATCTAGTGTTGTGGAACATCAGCTCTTTGCATTCATTTTAAGCGAGATGCAACCCACTGTTCCATTATCTGAAAGGCCAGTGAGCTGACTGAATGTTGATGTAATCCAAGGTTCCTCAGGAAAGCTGCATACTCAAGTGGAAAAATGAGATGAGATAGGGAAGCTGAGAAATCCCATCTTGGCCAGTCAGTCAACCAACCTGGACTAATGCAGACTTAATGCAATTGTCCCATAATATTTGCCCTTCTCCAAATATTGTGGCACAACTCTCTGCTCACAAAGCCATGAAATGTGCACCTAGAGGAAAAACATAATTCAAACAATGTACCGAAATGTACATTTTAAAGGGAAATTAAAGGCAGATTTTTTTAAGTTGAAGATAATGAAGAAAAAGATGACAGCACAGATAATGTGTCTCTTTAGAGACAGCCTGAATTGTAAACTGTAAAAGAAGCACTACTTTTACTTTTGGTGGGGGTGATCGTCTTCATGTTCCAGTTCGAATGATTAGTGTCTAATTCTAAGGTATCATTTACCTTCTTTTTGAATAAATTTGGTTTCTAAGGTGACCCTGATAAGGACCAATGGGCGACAGAGGAAGCCAATGCAAATGCCAAGGCCAGCAGTCCTGGAAGGGACTGGTACCTGGCTATGGGCACAATTCTGTTAGGGACATCCGCATGCATATCTTCTTTAGTGGGTGTCTGTGTATGTATGTCCTTTTGCAGGCACTGCAGAGATGGCACTCCCTCCCTGCCTCCTTCCCTCCCGCCAAAGCACCCAAAGCTCACCCCAGAGTTACTGAAGTCACCTTCTATGGCCATTTTATTCTTTGTGGCAAGCAGGGACTGAGAAGATCAGCTATGTTTTCCATGGCCAGATGCAAAACCACAGAACACAGACTCACAGAACGTAGAGTTGGAAGAGACCACAAGGGCCATCCAGTCCAACAAGCCATGCAGGAAACTCAATCAAACAGTCCCGACAGAGGCCATCCTGCTTAAAGACTCAAGTAAGGAGACTCCACTACACTCCAAGAAATGTGTTCCACGGTCTACACGCCCGTATGTCAGGAGGTCTCCTAAGTTGAGGTGGAATCTCTTTTCCTGGAGCTTGCATGCCATTGTTCTAGGTCCTGTTCTCTGGAGCAGCAGAAAACAAGCTTGCTCCTTCCTCAACATGACTTCCTTAATATTTAAACAGGCATCATATCACCTCTAACCTTCTCTTCTCCAGGCTAACACTTCCCCAGCTGCCCTAAGTCATTACTAGAGCATGGTTTCCAGATCCTTCATCATTTTAGTCACCCTCCTTTGGACACGCTCCAGTTTCTCAATGTCCTTTTGAATTGTGGGGCCCAGAACTGGACACATTTCCGGTGGGGCCTGACTAAAGCAAATAGGCGGCACATTACTTCTCCTTGATCTAGCCACTATACTTTTATGATGCAACCTAAATTGAATTGGCCTGTTAGTTGCCGCATCGCACGTGTTCACTCATGTTCAACTTGTGGTCTACTTTCGACTCATAGATCCCTTTCAACCGTAGTTTCATTCAGCCAGGTGTCCCCCATCCTATAATGTGCCTTTCTTTTCCTGCCCTAAGTGCAGTTTCCTACATTTCTACATGTTGAATTCATTTTGTTAGCTTAGACCCCAGCTTTCTAGTCTATTCAGGTCATTTTGATTTTTGAACCTGTCCTCTGGAGTATTAGCATTTCCTAATTGGTGTCATCTGCAAATCATCAATCATAGAGTTGGAAGAGACCGCATGGGCCATCCAGTCCAACCCCCTGCCATGCAGGAAATCCAAATAAAAGCATCCCCAGCGATGCCATCTAGCCTCTGCTTAAAGACCTCCAGGAAGAGACTCACACACTACGAGGGAGTGTGTTCCACTGTCGAAAAGCCCTTACTGTCAAAAAGATCTCTCCTAATGTGAGGTGGAATCTCTTTTCCTGTACTTGCATCTTGTGCGGGTCCTGTTCTGCGGAGCGCAGCAAAACAAGCTTGCTCCTCCTCAATATGACATCCTTCAATATTTAAACGGGCTATCATATCACCCTTAACCTTCTCTTCTCCAGGCTAAACATCCCCAGCTCCTGAGTCGTTCCTCATAGGGCATGGTTTTCCAGACCTTTCACCATTCATCTTCCCCTCCGTTGCACACCTGGCTCCATTGCTCATGTCCTTTTGATTGTGTGGTGCCCAGAACTGGACACAGTTATCCAGGTGGGGCCTGACCAGAGCAGAATACAGGGGCACTATTACGTCTCTTGATCTAGACATATACTTTTATGGATGCAGCCTAAAACTACATTGGCCTTTTTAGCGCCGTGTCACACGGCTGACTCATGTTCAACTTGTGGTCACTTGGACTGCAGATTCCTTTCAACGTAGCTATCAGCCATAGTGTCCCCCATCCCGATAGCTGTGCATTTTTATTTTTCTGTCCTAAGTGCAGACCTTACTTCTCCATGTTGAATTTCATTTTGTTAGCTTTGGCCCAGCTTCACGTCTATTCAGGTCATTTTGAATTTTGTCCTGTCCTCTGGTATTACTATTCGCCTAATTTGATGTCTCGGCAAATTTGATAATGGCTCCCAATTCTGTCATCCCGGTCCTTGATAAAGATGTTGAATAAGACTGGGCCCGGACAGCCCTTGGGACCCCACTGTCACTCTCTCCAGGCTAAAAAAGCCATTTTGAGCCCCCTTTGTTCGGCTGTCAACCAATTACAGATCCATTAACAGTACTTTGTCTAGCCCACATTTTACAAGCTTGTTTTGTTTTTTGTTTTGTTTTTATTTTATACCGCTATTCCAGAGATCAAGAATTCATGGGAACCTGTCAAAGGCCTTAGTGAAATCAAAGATAACTATATCCCCACATTCCCTTCATCTCAAGCTGGTAATTTTATCAAAGAAAGAATCAGATTTGTCTGGCATGACTTGTTTTTCTCTGAACCATGTTGACTTTTGTGGATTATGGCATTGCCTTCTAGATGTTCACAACTCTCTGTTTAATGATCTTCTCTAGAATCTTTCTTTGATGCAAATAATAAGTATGTAAAATGTAGACCTAGATAGCAACAGGCAGTACCAAAACCATATAAAAGATTACTCGAATCAGGGAAAATGGAATTAGGCTGAGAAGTACCAGTTAGGGTTTAGAAACCAATTGTAATAATGAGAAAAATTTAACGAAATAGGTTGTCAACAATTGGAATTATCCAATAAAAAGTATAAAACTTATAAAAACCAGAAAAGGTAAAGGAACGGTAGAATATTAATTTACGCTTTTAAGATTAAACAAGGGAAAACTTCAATAAGTAAGTAGGTTCGAGAGGAGGAAGTTTTAGTTAAATAAAAGAAGCTAGTATAAGGCTAAAAGGCTTTATGGAAAATAATGGATTATGTTTAATGTATGACATAGGAACGTTGGAAACATATTGTGTGAAAAAGATGTTATACTTCAAAATAATAATAAAATAGAATCTTTCCTGGTATTGATGTCAGACTAAATGGACATAATTGTTGGATCCTCTTTTTTTCCCCTTTTTGAAGATGGGACAACGTTTGCCCTCCTCCAGTCGGCTGGGATTTCTCCTGTTTTCCCGGAGTTTCAAAGATTATTGCCAATGGCTCCGATATTACATTTGCCAGTTCTTTTAATACCCTTGGATGGAGTCATCTGGTCCTGGAGACAAATTCATTTAGATTAACAAGGTATCCTCTACTATCTCTTTACTTATTCTGGGCTGAAATTCCCCTATTCTGTCCTCTTCTCCATTATCCTCAGGTTGGCATCCTTTGCCTTTTCTGAGAAGACTGAGGCAAAGAAGGTGTTGATAATTCGTGCCTTCTGCTCTCTTTCTCTGTCTTCTGTTAGCATTTTGCCCTCTTCTCCACACAGTGCCCTACCGTTTTCCTCTCTCCTTTTGCTGCGGACATATCCAAAAAATGGATTTTAACCTCTCTAGCAAGCCGAGTTTCATCTACACTTTGCTTTTTCTGACTTTACCCTTACACATGCGAGCTATTTGTTTGAATTCCTCTTTGGTGATTCCCTGTTTCCTTCCATTTATTATACATGTTCCATTTAAAACTTAGCTCAGTTGAAAGTTCCTTAGTCATCCATCCCGTTTCTTGAGACATCTCCCATTTTTCTTCCTCATTGGAACATTTTAAATTGTGCCTCTGTATCTCCCTTTGAGAAACTCCCATTCGTCCTGAACCCTTCTCTTTTATCCTGACCATGGGATCACCTCCAGTATTTCTCTAAGTTTACTGAAATCAGCTTTCCTAAAGTCTAGAATGTGTGTCTGACTATGCCTAGCGCTTCCTTTCCATTGTATAACAAACTCAGAACTTAGTCACTCCACTAATGATCCCACCGTTTGCACCCATTAACCAGTCATCCTTGTTGGTTAGGATCAGATCTAAAATAGGTGACCCCTTTGTTGCTCTTCCCACGTTTTGGACAATGAATTGTCTTTCAAGCAAGTGAGGAATTTGCTAGAACTTGAGGATTTTGCTGAGTTTGCTTGTGTTGTATTAGGAGTTCAGTTCATCTGCTTATTTCCCATGCTCTGTGTATTAGTGGAGGACACTGCAGACAAGGTCCCATTTACTGCTGCTGTGCAGTTTTTTTGCTCCCACTGTTGGGTCCTTGCACTATTGTCTTGTTTCCTCTGTGTCAGTTTGACTAATTTCTCCATCCTTTCGCCTTCCTTAATATTGGTCCCTCCCCCATGAAACTCAGTTTATAGCCCTCCTGATCAAGTTCTTGAGACTGTTGGCAAAACATTTCTGCCAACTGGTGTGAGATGCAACCATCCTTGCCAGAAGTCCCTCCTCATGGAACCGCAGCCAATTATCAGCAATCCAAATAGTTCTCAGGCACCATCTGCAGAGCCAGTTGTTTACATCTGCTATTTTCCTCTCCCTTCCTGGACATGCCCTTCAAGGGAAAGAAGAGATGAGATGACAATTTGTGCATCCATTTCTTTCAGCTTCCTACCAAGAGCCTCATAATCCCTTCTGATGTTCTGAAGCGTGTCTTGCAGTATCATTGGTTCCCACGGGACCAAAAGGAAGAGGTATTGGTCAGTAGGCTTGACCAGTCTTGTCACGGATCTTTGCACCCTGGGAGACAACACACCTCTCGGACATCTTGTCAGGCTACAAATCACTGCTTCGACCCCTCAGCAAGGAGTCCCCCACTACGACCACACGCCTCTCTCCGAGCTTAGCAGCGACTGTTCCTCGGGTGGGACTCTCAGGCTCCCCTGCTCTGTCCCTGAAGCTCTTCCTCATCCTCCTGATAAGGAAGACTTCAAATCGAGTTCTCT
>NC_056522.1:362742859-362745368 GCF_019175285.1 Sceloporus undulatus | reverse complement strand
TAAAAAAGTGTCCTCCATTAGAAAATTTTGTCCTACATTTGTCCCGGTTTATTTATTTATTTATTTATTTATTTATTGGCTTCAACCCCCAGTTGTCTGAGGGACAGCAACCCGGCCCCCGGGTCAAAATGGTTGCCTACCCCTGCTGTAAACCAATGTTACTGAAAATAATACCCTAGACAGGCAACAGTTGCAACCTGTTGGCTACAAGCCAATGAAATATATAAAGAGCTCAAATATGGTACCCATCTTTTGGGGGGGGGGGTGACTTGGGCCAAATCACCCTTAGATGGTAGAGTAGTCTGTCATACCATCAGTGCTGAAGAAAAGTACATCTCACAGTCCACCTTGCTTTTATATATGGAATGAGAGGATGCAGCATTTATTTCTTTTGACTCTGGAAATGAAATGGCTTGAGCCAGCCCTGGTCAGTAGAACAGCTGGCAGTATCTCCAGGGTGCTAACTCTCATATACAACAAACTAATCACAGACTTTGCCTCTTCAAGCGGCCTGAAACCTCATGGGCAGAGTGTATACATGTATAGTTTGTAGGTATAAATACTTTCTAATACATTTTAATACAAACCATGGGATGGCTTTCAATCGGGGTTTGTATGGCGTGTGTGCTGTAGTACGGTTTGTTTGTTTGTTTGTTTGTTTTTTTAATGCATAAATTTTATATTTATTGATGTTTTTAGTTTTATCTGATGTTTATAATTGTTTTTAAATGTTTGTTGTAAAAATTTTAAAAAGTTTTTATTGTGAACACCCCTCGGCCTCTTTCTGGTAGAAAAGCAGCATAAAAATGAAACCAATAAATAAATAATCTTAAGGAACAAGGGCGGAGAAAGAACCTGGAGTGGGAGAAACCCATTGCCCTTGTCTCTCCTATGACTACAGAAAACAAGTGCCCAGATAGATTATGGATAAGGGAAGCAGCTATATATAAATCAATCCATTCCAGGACATGCATAGATAATCCAGGAAGGTGATAATCAGGAATATGCAGGGGCAAGGTCTCAGTCATTCAGAAGTCATGAGAGAAAGACACAGTCCAGATAACTGGCACCAAAAGAGTTATTCAATAGTTGGAAATGAGCCAGTCCAGAGACAAAAAATCTCAAGAAATACACAGCACCCAGAGTGCTGCCAGTCAGACTCCCAAGGGTTGTGAGCTTTATAGCTGGCTGCCTCCGGCTCCCAGGTGCTTGATCAGTCACTATTCTATTTAACAGACGTTGACTCATGATGAAGCTGCTCCTTCTCCTTTGCTGGACTCAAGAGATGGAGTGGACTCTTCAGCACTTTATGTTCCTACTGAGGAGGGAGTCTCCAGTTGCTTCAGTCACCAGTTCTCAGACAGGGAAAGAGGTGTCATCTGAACCAGAAGCTCCTTACAACCTCCTCCCTTTCATCAGTCATCATATTCCTCAAATTCAACAGTTATGCCACTGTTATGCATTGGGAAGAATGTAGTGAACCATGCATAAATTCATCATCTCCCTCTTATTTCAAGATGGAAAGATGATTTGAAATAGATTGCTTTGGCTTGTGTTGGCTCATTTATACGGCGGTGTCTGAGGGGGCAGGATGCCTAGGCACAGCGAGAAACAGCAGACAGGAGGAAGTGGGTGGCAGTTCCATTAGAGCAAGGTTCATAATGAGCCTCTCCAAGCCAAAAACCAATTATTTGAGTCTCTCTTCTCAAGACACAAAGAAAATAGTACAGCTTGCAGATTTCACCCTTTGGACCCTCAGCATCATTCATCGATAAATGGGCAGGCAAGGAACTTATATTACTAAAAATGTAAGATTATACATTGCCTGTCACAAACACACCAGCTTCCCTGAAACACAATCCTATTTGAGGCTTAAAGAAAAGCTGATAGCTAAAAATCTGGAATCAGGCTCATGCTGGGACCAGGAAAACTGACTGAAATGTATTTTAAGAAAAGGTTGAAGAAAAGTGTCAATGGCTGACTGTAATCAACTAGTAACATGTCATTTACAGACACTTCACCAAAATCGATAGGGAAGAACCCCCTAAGCCCAGGGGTAGGCAACCTATGGCCCACAGGCGGATCCGGCCCGGCGAGGCCTTGGGACCGGCCCCAGCCCGGTCCTGCGCCGATTGCCGCCAGGGCCTTTGGCCTATCAGGAGGTGGGCAAGCGGGCAAGCGTCGGGCAAGGGGGCAAGGGAGAGCAAGCGGGCAATGTCTATAGAAGCCCAGAAACATGCATTATATTAACATTTTTTAAAAATCAGCAAAAAATTTTCACGTGTCCATTTTATTTTTAAAAAGTGTCCTCCATTAGAAAATTTTGTCCACATTTGTCCCGTTATTTATTAATAATAAATTTTTTAAAAAAATTTAATTATTTTATTTTGGCTTCACCCCCCCCCAGTTTCTGAGGGACAGCAAACCCGGCCCCAGGTCAAAAAGGTTGCCACCCCTGCCTAAGCATTTGTTCTGCTTCACTTAGCCTGTTATTACAGACTGCAAAAAT
>NC_056522.1:362719218-362742834 GCF_019175285.1 Sceloporus undulatus | reverse complement strand
AAAATAAAGCTGCTTCGGGTCTCTTTGGAGGTATGCTGTTCAAGTGATGCATGCATCCTAAGAATCCGGAAGCTGCACCAAAGCTGCACTCCGGTGCTTAGGAATGGAGTGTGGCTTTGGCACAACCTCCGGACTCTTAGGACCCATGCATCATTTAAATAGCATTCCTCCAAAGAGACCCGAAGCAGCTTTATTTTGGCAGTTTGTAACAGGCCTTATATTACTGTCTTCACCCCATTTAGCCATTTAGGTATAGCAAAATCAAGGACAGACAGTCATTATCACAAGGACAAGCAGGTATCTTGCTGGTTGTTGCTGCTTCATGCTTTGAAGGTGACTTTGACTAATGGCGACCCTCTCATAGGGTTATTTTTTATTTTATTTTATTGATATGCCACCTTTCTCCCAGAGTGGGATCCAAGGCAGCTCACAGCAGGAAACGAATCAAAATTCACAGTGCAGTTTTTTAAAAAACACAGAAACACTTAAAATAATCACAATTAAAACAATATGAAATCATTTTAAAGCATACAAAAATTAAGAAATAAATAAAACACATACACACCCAGTAAAAAAAAAAGCCTCCTCTGAACAGGCTCCTCTGACTCCCAGATCTCTTTCACACGTAGTCTCCTTAAGCCAGGTGTCCCCCATCCTATATCTTTGCATTTCATTTTTCCGCCCTAAGTGCAGTACCTTACATTTCTCCGTGTTGAATTTCATTTTGTTAGTTCTGGCCCACCTCTTTAATCTATTAAGGTCATTTTGAATTTTGATCCTGTCCTCTGGGGTATCAGCTATCTTCCTAATTTGGTGTCATCTGCAGATTTGGTAAGCATGCCCCCTATTCCATCATCCAAGTCATTGATAAAGATGTTGAATAGCACTGGGCCCAGGACAGAACCCTCTGGCACCCTATTAGTCACTTCTTTCTAGGAGGAAGAGGAGCCACTGTTGAATGCCCTTTGGGTTCGTTCGGTCAACTAATTACAAATCCACTTTATGTCACATTGTCCAACCCATATTTTGCTAGTTTTCCCCCAAGAATTTCATGGGAGCCTTGTCAAAGGCCTTATTGAAATCACAAAATTTTCCATCCCTGCCTTAAGCCTTGTATACTTTGGAGGTTACAATTCCAGCATGGTCAGGCACACTGGCAAAATTTGCTACCTCTTACCCGTAATACAAACTGGTCTGGGGGCAGGTTCTGTTAAATGAAGATATCTAGAAACAATTTTCTTTCTTTTTTTTCACCTGCATTCTTCTCGGTCTTCATTCATGTGTGCTCACCTTTCTTCCTCCCGTTCAATCAAGTTTGTTAGTTTGCTTCTTGACTGATTTACTAATTATTAAATGTATATACTTCCCAAGTGATAAATGCCCTCAGGATGGTTTGCAAACATAAAACCACAAAGCAATCAATAAAATCACAACCCAAACAAATAGTAAGCCAAGCCAGTATGAAAATGCTAAAATATTACGATGCTAAGAAAAGCAAATGAAACTTAAATAGTAAAAGCAGAAACAAAAGGGGAAGGTGAGCAGAAAAATAATAGTCAATATGATCTAGTGTTGTGGAACATCCAGCTCTTTGCATTTCATTTTAAGGCGAGATGCAACACCACTGTTCCATTATCTGAAAGGCCAGTGAGCTGAATGAATGTTGATGTAATCTAAGGTTCCTCAGGAAAAGCTGCACTACTCAAAGTGAAAAATGAGATGAGATAGGGAAGCTGAGAAATCCCATCTTTGCTCATTACAGTCCAAACCAACCTGGACTAATGCAGACTGTAATGCAATTGTCCATAATATTTGGTCCTTCTCCAAATATTGTGGCACAACTCTCTGCTCACAAAGCCTATTGAAATGTGCACCTTGAGGAAAAATACATTCAAACAATGTACCGAAATGTACATTTTAAAGGGAAATTTAAAGGCAGATTTTTTTAAAGTTGAAGATTAATGAAGAAACAAGATGGAACAGACACAGATAATGTGTCTCTTTAAGAGACATGCCCTGAATTGTAAACTGTAACAGAAGCACTACTTTTACTTTTGAGTGGGTGTGATCGTCTTCATGTTCCAGTTAGAATTGATTAGTGTCTAATTCTAAGGTATCATTTTACTCTTCTTTTTGAATAAATTTGGTTTCTAAAGTGACCCTGATAAGGACCAATGGGAGACAGAGGAAGCCAATGCAAATTGCCAAGGCCAAGCAGTCTGGAAGGGAACTTGGTACCTGGCTATGGGTACAATTCTGTTAGGGACATCCGCATGCATAACTTTCTTTTATGTGTGTCTGTGTATGTATGTCCTTTTGCAGGCACCGCAGAGGATGGCACTCCCTCCCTCCCTCCTTCCCTCCCTTCAAAGCACCCAAAGCTCACCCCCAGAGTTACTGAAGTCACCTTCTATGGCCATTTTATTCTTTGTGGCAAGCAGCAGGACTGGAGAATGATCAGGCTATGTTTCCATGGCCAGATGCAAAACCACAGAATCACAGACTCACAGAATCGTAGAGTTGGAAGAGACCACAAGGGCCATCCAGTCCAACCCCAAGCCATGCAGGAAATCTCAATCAAACAGTCCCCGACAGATGGCCATCCTCTGCTTAAAGACTTCCAAGTAAGGAGACTCCACTACACTCCAAGGAAATGTGTTCCACTGTCTAACAGCCCTTACTGTCAGGAGGTTCCTCCTAATGTTGAGGTGGAATCTCTTTTCCTGGAGCTTGCATCCATTGTTCTAGGTCCTGTTCTCTGGAGCAGCAGAAAACAAGCTTGCTCCTTCCTCAACATGACTTTCCTTCAAATATTTAAACAAGGCTATCATATCACCTCTTAACCTTCTCTTCTCCAGGCTAAACTTCCCCAGCTCCCTAAGTCATTCCTCAGAGCATGGTTTCCAGATCCTTCATCATTTTAGTCGCCCTCCTTTGGACACGCTCCAGTTTCTCAATGTCCTTTTTGAATTGTGGTGCCCAGAACTGGACACAATATTCCAGGTGGGGCCTGACTAAAGCAGAATAGAGCGGCACTATTACTTCCCTTGATCTAGCCACTATACTTTTATTGATGCAACCTAAAATTGAATTGGCCTTGTTAGTTGCCGCATCGCACTGTTCACTCATGTTCAACTTGTGGTCTACTTCGACTCATAGATCCCTTTCACACGTAGTTTCATTCATCCTATATATGTGCCTTTCCTTTTCCTGCCCTAAGTGCAGTTCCTTACATTTCTACATGTTGAATTTCATTTTGTTAGCTTAGACCCAGCTTTCTAGTCTATTCAGGTCATTTTGAATTTTGAACCTGTCCTCTGGAGTATTAGCTATTTCTCCTAATTTGGTGTCATCTGCAAATCATACAATCATAGAGTTGGAAGAGACCGCATGGGCCATCCAGTCCAACCCCCTGCCATGCAGGAAATCCAAATAAAAGCATCCCCAGCAGATGGCCATCTAGCCTCTGCTTAAAGACCTCCAAGGAAGGAGACTCCACTACACTACGAGGGAGTGTGTTCCAATGCGAACAAGCCCTTACTGTCAAAAAGATCTTCCTAATGTTGAGGTGGAATCTCTTTTCCGTGTAGCTTGCATCCATTGTTCGGGTCCTGTTCTCTGGAGCCGCAGCAAACAAGCTTGCTCCCTCCCTCAATATGACATCCTTTCAAATATTTAAACAGGGCTATCATATCACCTCTTAAACCTTCTCTTCTCCAGGCTAAACCTCCCCAGTTCCTGAGGTCGTTCCTCATAGGGCATGGTTTCCAGACTTTCACCAGTTTAGTCGCCCTCCGTTGGACACATGGCTCCCGTTTCTCAATGTCCTTTTTGAATCGTGGTGGTATTACTGGACACAGTATTCCAGGTGGGGCCTGACCAGAGCAGAATACAGTGGCACTATTACGTCTCTTGATCTAGACACTATACTTTTATTGATGCAGCCTAAAACTACATTGGCCTTTTTAGCTGCCGTGTCACACTGCTGACTCATGTTCAACTTGTGGTCTACTTGGACTGCTAGATTCCTTTCAAACGTAGTCTTATTCAGCCATATGTCCCCCATCCTATATCTGTGCATTTTATTTTTCTGTCCTAAGTGCAGTACCTTACATTTCTCCATGTTGAATTTCATTTTGTTAGCTTTGGCCCAGCTTTCAAGTCTATTCAGGTCATTTTGAATTTTGATCCTGTCCTCTGGAGTATTAGCTATTCCTCCTAATTTGATGTCATCTGCAAATTTGATAAGTATGCTCCCAATTCTGTCATCCAGGTCATTGATAAAGATGTTGAATAAGACTGGGCCCAGGACAGAGCCCTGTGGGACCCCACTGGTCACTTCTCTCCAGGCTGAAAAAGAGCCATTGTTGAGCACCCTTTGGGTTCGGCTGGTCAACCAATTACAGATCCATTTAACAGTTACTTTGTCTAGCCCACATTTTACAAGCTTGTTTGTTTTTGTTTTTGTTTTTATTTATATACCACTATTCCAGAGATCATAGAATGTCATGGGAAACCTTGTCAATGGCCTTAGTGAAATCAAGATATACTATATCCACAGCATTCCCTTCATCTACCAAGCTGGTAATTTTATCAAAGAAAGAGATCAGATTTGTCTGGCATGACTTGTTTCTCTGAAACCCATGTTGACTTTTTGTGATTATGGCATTGCCTTCTAGATGTTCACAAACTCTCTGTTTAATGATCTTCTCTAGAATCTTTCTTTGTATGCAAATAATAAGTATGTAAAAAGTAGACCTAGATAGCAACAGGCAGTACCAAAACCATATAAAAGGATTACTCGAATCAGGGAAAATGGAATTAGGCTGAGAAGTACCAGTTAGGGTTTAGAAACAATGTGTAATAATGAGAAAAATTTAAAGAAATAGGTGTCAACAATTGGAATTATCAATAGAAACGTATAAAACGTATAAAAACCAGAAAAGGTAAAGGAACTGGTAGAATATTAATTTACGCTTTTAAGATTAACAAGGGAAAACTTCAATAAGTAAGTAGGTTCCGAGAGGAAGGAAGTTTTAGTTAAATAAAAGAAGATAGTATAAGGCTAAAATGGATTATGGAAAAGTAATGGAATTATGTTTAATGTATGACATAGGAACGTTGGAAACATAATTGTGTGGAAAAAGATGTTATACTTTCAAAATATATAATAAAATAGAATCTTTCCTGGTATTGATGTCAGACTAAATGGACGATAATTGTTGGGATCCTCTTTTTTCCCCTTTTTGAAGATGGGGACAACGTTTGCCCTCCTCCAGTCTGCTGGGATTTCTCCTGTTTTCCCGGAGTTTTCAAATATGATTGCCAATGGCTCCGATATTACATTTGCCAGTTCTTTTAATACCCTTGGATGGAGTTCATCTGGTCCTGGAGACTTAAATTCATTTAGATTAACAAGGTATTCCTCTACTATCTCTTTACTTATTCTGTGCTGAAATTCCCCTATTCTGTCCTCTGCTCCATTATCCTCAGGTTGAGCATCCTTTGCCTTTTCTGAGAAGACTGAGGCAAAGAAGGTGTTGAGTAATTCTGCCTTTTCTCTGTCTTCTGTTAGCATTTTGCCATCTTCTCCACACAGTGGCCCTACCGTTTCCTTCTTCTTCCTTTTGCTGCGGACATATCCAAAAAATGGATTTTAACCTCTCTAGCAAGCCTGAGTTCATTCTACACTTTAGCTTTTCTGACTTTACCCTTACACATGCTAGCTATTTGTTTGAATTCCTCTTTGGTGATTTCCCCGTTTTCCCATTTCTTATACATGTTCCATTTAAAACTTAGCTCAGTTGAAAGTTCCTTAGTCATCCATCCCGGTTTCTTGAGACATCTCCCATTTTTCTTCCTCATTGGAACTGTTTGAAATTGTGCCTTCTGTATCTCCCTTTTGAGAAACTCCCATTCGTCCTGAAATCCCTTCTCTTTTAGTATTCCTGACCATGGGATCACCTCCAGTATTTCTCTAAGTTTACTGAAATCAGCTTTCCTAAAGTCTAGAATGTGTGTCTGACTATGCCTAGCGTCTCCTTTCCATTGTATAACAAACCTCAGAACTTAGTCACTTCCACCTAATGATCCCACCGTTTGTACCCCATTAACCAAGTCATCCTTGTTGGTTAGGATCAGATCTAAAATAGGTGACCCCTTTGTTGCCTCTTCCACGTTTTGGACAATGAAATTGTCTTTCAAGCAAGTGAGGAATTTGCTAGAACTTGAGGATTTTGCTGAGTTTGCTTTGTTGTATTAGGAGTTCAAGTTCATCTTGCTTATTTCCCATGCTCTGTGTATTAGTGTAGAGACACTGCAGACCAAGGGTCCCATTTACTTGCTGCCTGTGCAAGTTTTTTTGCCTCCCACTGTTGGGTCCTTGCACTATTTGTCTTGTTTCCTCTGTGTCAGTTTGACTAATTTCTCCATCCCTTTCGCCTTCCTTAATATTGTGTCCCTCCCCCATGAAACTCAGTTTAAAGCCCTCCTGATCAAGTTCTTGAGACTGTTGGCAAAAACATTTCTGCCAACTGGTGTGAGATGCAACCCATCCCTTGCCAGAAGTCCCTCCTCATGGAACCGCAGCCAATGATCAAGCAATCCAAATAGTTCTCATGGCACCATCTGCAGAGCCAGTTGTTTACATCTGCTATTTTCCTCTCCCTTCCTGGACCATGCCCTTCAAGTGACAGAAGAGATGAGATGACAATTTGTGCATCCATTTCTTTCAGCTTCCTACCAAGAGCCTCATAATCCCTTCTGATGTTCTGAAGGCTGTGTCTTGCAGTATCATTGGTTCCCACGTGGACCAAAAGGAAGAGGTATTGGTCAGTAGGCTTGACCAGTCTTGTCACGGATCTTTGCACCTGGGAGACAACACACCTCTCGAGACATCTTGTCAGGCCTACAAATCACTGCTTCTGTACCCCTCAGCAAGGAGTCCCCCACTACGACCACACGCCTCCTCCGAGGCTTAGCAGCGACTGTTCCCTCGGGTGGGACTCTCAGGCTCCCCTGCTCTGTCCCTGAAGCTCTTCCTCATCCTCCTTGATAAGGGAAAGACTTCAAATCGATTCTCTAGCTGCAAGCTCCCAGAACAATCCCTTGTTGGCCTACTTCTCTGTGTGACATTCCTCCAGCTGTCTGCCTCCTTTGTATGGGAAGTGACCTCCTCCGCCCCAGCAACTTCCTCTGCATGGTACTCATCCAAGATGGTTAGTTCCGTTGTGTCCAGGAAATCCTCTTGCTCCCTAATATGCTAAAGTGTATCTACTATCCAGCTGCTGTACTTTCTCCTCCAAGAGTGCTACCCACTTGCACTTGGTGCATGTGAAGTTCTCCAATTCTGTAGGCAAGAAGACAAACATCCCACAAGTGTTGCAGGTAACTCCAGCAGTTCCCTCAGTGTCCATACTGCAAAGTCTTTAGTAATCACTGAAACGGGACTATTGGCTTCCTCCTAAAAATATCCTCTGGTAAACATGAATGTAAAATGGCCTTTTCACCAATCTGTCACTGAGGTCAAAATGATGACATCAGTGCCGAGGACTCTGATCTCAATGGTGCTGTGATAATTTCTCCTTTGTCTATGGTTTCATAGCCTGACCCGTCTCCAAACCTGCCTGCTCAGCCCTGCATGGTGCCTTTGGAGCCTTTTCAGTAAGTACCCAGAAGTGTATGTCTTAATGTAGTGTAGGTCTGCATGCAGATATTTATACTACACTGAGGGGTTGCTGGATTGAAGTGACTGTTGCTTAGGTTTCTGGTTTTCTTGACAGCATCATTATACATCAGTTGCTTTGACACATCCATTGTAAAATGAATTTCAAACAAAATAATAATGATATATGAAAGTCTGCATGTTTTAGAAAAACGTATTAGAGCCAGTGTGGTATAGTGGATTGAATGTTGGACTATGACTTTGGAAACCAGAGTTCAAATCCCAGCTCAGCCATGGAAATCCACTGAATAACCTTGGGCAAGTCACACTTTCTCAGCCTTAGAAGATGGCAAAAGCAAATCTCCTCTGAAGAAACTTGCCAAAAAAAAAAAAAACCCATGATAGCGTCACCTTATGGTCACCATAAGTCAGAAATTACTTGAAGGCACACAACAACAACAACAACAACAACAACAACAACATAAAAGTCTTTATTAGAAAATACTGAAGATTTTTAGCTGATCCAGACTTGCTGCAAGAGAAAGCAATAATTACTCCACCTTCATCCTTTTTTGATGTGTGAGATTTTAACAAGGAAGCAAGTATTTGGCATTGCCAGCCAGTCTCAGCTACCCAAAAGTGCTAGGCCATGTCTGTAGTTGCTAAGCAACCATCAACTTCCCCCCCCCCCCCTCCACCCTTTCCTTTGGAATGTGTTTGCTTGGGATGAGATGGCAAAGAGTCCTATAAAGGGAATTTATATCTGGAAAAGAAAATGGGCTCAGAATAGAAATAATGCACAAACATAATCCCAGAAACATCTTAACAGAAGTTTAACAGATCTCAACATCACTTCCATCTGTTTAGATCCCCGCCCCGCACCTAAACTGAGCAAACTAGGATGAAACCCATCAAGCTGCTTGCAAGTTCCTTTGCTTCATTGCACATGAGTTAGGATTGCCAAAGTAAAAACTGGAGCTGTTTCCTTTACCACTAATGGTTTGTAGAAGAGGGAATTTCAGCAAGTGCCGCTTGCCTTGCAACCAGGTAACAAGAAACACCTGCTGAAATTCCCTCATCCGCATAGCCATTAAAGATGCAGCAGACAGCTTCAGTTTTTGACTCTGGCAACCCTAGTTAGCAGCTATTTTCAGAGAACGCATTCAATATAAGACCAACCATAAAGGAAGGCTCTGAACACAGATAACTGTGCCAATCTGGCAGGGATTCATCCTGATTAATCCTCTGTCATTCCACTTTTTAAGATGCTTTTAAGATGTCCCAGTTTGTCCTCCTCCCTCTTCCCCGCTTCATCCTCAGTTACTTCAATTGTTGCAAAGTGAGTTCAGTGCTCAAGAGTAATTTGCACTCACTTAAATCAGCAGGATGAAGAAGAGGAGGAAAAATTGTACCCTTCCCAGGAGGCTGAGACAAAAGCAAACTGCTGCAACATTTCCTAAACTGTCTATTCTTCATTCATAAAATATAAAGATGATGATGATGATGATGATGATGATGATGATGATGATGACAATGACAATGACCGTGTGAATTCTACAAAGGCTTTAAAAAGTTTTTAGCGAGTCTCCTTAATTTCCCATCTAGCCAAGATATGTTTTGAGGGCAAAAAAATTGAATGGTGTGCTTTTTCCACTGTTAATTAAGCGATCGTGGGTAAGAGGGAACATCTTCAGTTATATGGTTTCCAATTAGCTGAACATAAGAGATCCCTAGAGAGCAAGACAACAGTGCTGATTCTATACAATGACATAACATGCCCTCAGGGCCTCTGGCTGACAAGAGAAGCAAAAAAACAGGGAAACGGCAATGGAATCTATAGAAGAAACAAGAGACACATCTCAAGTTGCTCAAGAGATGGTCTGTTTATTAGTAGAAGAGGCTTTTGGTTGGTAAACAACCAAGATGGAATAGAAGATACTGTATAATCATTTCATAAGCAAATTAGAGGCCCAGTTCATTCTTTGGGGATCCAGCCAAGATTCCTCCAGTTAGGAATGTAGACCTTTATCTCAGATCAGATTATTTGGCCATTACTGGCCATTCTATCTGGCAATGTCTTTCCAGACACTCAGGCAGAAGGCAATGCAAATTCACACATCCTCTGGTTGCTAAAAGCAAGCTTAGCCATATTCCTTAAACTTCTATTGAGAGTGCTCTTAAACGTGACTGTTGACCTCTCTATGGGTGTAGGGAGACAAGCACAACATAGTACTTGTATTTTTATCTCCTCCAGAGTTAAAAGCAACTTTGGAAGGGTGAACCTTGGGAAATGGCACCAGGTAGAAGTTTAACTTCATCTACATGTACAATAACACCCCAAATCCACAAACCTTTATTGCAACAGCCAAGAGGTACAACAACAACATCTTGACAAAATGCAGGCCTGTGACTAACATCATCATATTTTTCCCCCGCCTGTATGGTTTTTAACACCTTTGCCTGAAGAAGAAGCCAGTAGAGCTTCGAAAGCTTGCAACATGTATTTTGTGCATTTGGGTCAGTCCAATAAATGTATCACTGTCTTGTGGATTTTGGATGTTATGGCCAACACGGCTGCCCCAGATATGTTTTATCTACATAGATGTTGCAGTCCCAGTCCAGTACAGTCAGCCCTCCCTATCCACAGATTCTTTATCCATGGATTCAAGCATCCATGACTGGAAAATATTCCAAACATATATAAATTCCCAAAAGCAAAGTTTGATTTTGCCATTTTATATGAGGGACACCATTTTACTATGTAACTGTATTTAATGGGACTTGAGTATCCATAGATTTGGTATCCACAGAGGGTCCTGGAACCAAACCTCAATGGATACCAAGGGCCCACTGTATGTCCTGAGGCATTTGTGCATTCTCACAAAAAGGGGACTAAAGATACAAACAGAACCAAGAGGCAGAAAAACAACTGATGCTCATTCCTGCCCAGGTACCAAAATCAGAGATCTAGTGATGGTGCCTGCTGATGTCATTGGCAATAGCTCCTGTTGATATCATTAAGCATCAGCCACAACTGCTCAGAAAATGTCATTGAGATAAACACACACAAGTTTAACAAGTGGGGAGAGAAAAATTATCCAGTTGGAAATTAAGTTTTCCAAGCTCTGCCCTCACAGGGAAAAAGAACACCAAGCAGATGTTTCGTAGTTCAGTCTTTAACACCTTAACATGTACTGTTTTTAAGACCACTTGAACAGTGTGGTTCAATCAAAGTTTGGAAAGCTTTTCCCAGATTTGTTTTTAACACTTTTGCAAGCACAGCTTTCAACAACAGATGTGATTTGCAGTCCAACCATGGAAATTTTTCCAAGTAAAAAGAACAGTTTCCAAACTTTCGGTTTGCTTACTGTATAATGGGCTGCCAATGCCAACTATAACTAGTGCCCCTCGCACCAGCATATTTCTTTTCTCCCCCCACTTTCTTTTTAAAAGTTAGACTGTGGAAGGAAACCTCCCTGTCCCCCTGACCTAAAATACTAATAAATCCTTGAACACCGACTGGGTACCCTTGGGCAAACCACACTATTTAAGGCTGCTGTCACACTGCAGAAATAAAGCAGGTTGACACCACTTTAACTTCCATGGCTCACTGCTATGGAATTCTGGGATTTGTAGATTGTTGTGGCACCAGAGCTCTCTGATAGGGAAGGCTGAATAGCTCACAAAATTACAAATCCCAGAATTCCATAGCAATTTGCCATGGAAGAGAAAGTGGTGTTAAACTGCTTTATTTCTGCAGTGTGACAGCAGCCTCAGAGGAACACAAAGGCAAACGCTCTCTGAACCAAACCCTGTGAAAGGATTGTGTTAGGGTCACCATAAGCTAGAAATGATTTGAAAGCACAGGTAACAACAACAAATAATGATACCAATAGTCAACAAATATTTTAGCTTGGAGGAAATGACAATTATGCAAATAAAATCAACAGGGCAATTCCACCTACACATATCTATTTGGAAATGTGCTCTATTGGGTTTAACTGGATTTACAGATTTAATAGGTGGGGAATTAGCGTATCAAAGTCAGATTTCAACATTTTCTTTACAGGTGGAGGAGCAAGGGCTGGAAAGACAGAGTGGTAGGAAAGAAGGAGGCAAATGATGAGCATATATAGGAGAAATGGGGCAGTAGAAAAAGGAAGGGGATAAGAATGAAAAGCATCAGGATGGGGAAGAAGGATAAGACAAATGTAGGCAGAACTACGATAGGCATGGAGGAGACAGAAAGAGAAAGAAAACAAGAAAGAAGAAGGAAGGAAATGGAAGAAGGGAATGAGGAGTTCCCACTAGAAGATATGGGTAGGGGGTGACTGGGGAAAGAGAGGGAGAGATAGGTACGAGGAGACATGTATCCTAGAATTGTGAGAAAAGGAGGGGAGAAAAGAGAAACAGTATAAGAATGGTGGTGAGATTTTTATATTTATTTATTTAGTTTTCATTTCTATGCCCTCCTTCTCCCAAGGAGGCTCACAAATAAAACTTTGTTTTAAAACTTTACAATGCAAAATTAAAAGACAGTTAAAATCAACTAGCTAAAAAACAGTATAAAATCACAACATCATACAAAAGTTAAAACCATAACTAAAATTCCCTTTATAAAAACCAGCAATGGGAGGAAGAGAAGGAGAAAGTTTGAAGCTCAACATGTACAAGACGGAGCTTCTTGTCTTTCCTCCTAAGCCCAACTTTCAACACTCCTTTTCTGTCTCTGTGGACAACATTTCCATTCAACCAGTCCAGCAAGCCCGCAGTCTTGGCTTTATCTTTGACTCTTCTCTGTTGTGTATCCCTCAGATCCAGACCACAGACAAGGCTTGTATGTTCTTTTTGTACAATATTGCCAAAACCCAACCATATCTCTCCGCCTCTACTGCCAAGAACCTGGTCCATGCCCTAGTGATCTCACGACTTGATTACTGTAATGTCCTCCTGGCTGGGCTTCCTTTTTCTCACCTCTGTCCTTTAATCTCTGTCCAACATTCAGCTGCACACATTATCACTTCCACCCACCGCTCTGACCACATCTCTCCTGTGTTGGCATCCCTTCACTGGCTCCCTCTCCCTTTCCGCATTCAGTATAAGCTCCTGCTGTCGACATTCAAAGCCCTCCATGGACTGGCCCCTCCTTACTTATCAGACCTTCTTTCCCCTCACCTTCCCACCAGGGCCCTCCGTTCTGGTAGTCAAGATCTGCTGTCCCAGCCCAGGATTTCCTCTGCCCCATCTCGGATTCGCCCCTTTTCACTTGCTGCTCCTCACTCCTGGAACCTTCTTCCTCCACAAGCAAGAGCCATCACTTCTTTATCCAGCTTCAAAACAGAGTTGAAAACCATCCTGTTCAGAGAAGCCTTCCCAGGCATCGCATAATTGTCGCTTACTATCTGATGTTCTGTTGTTGACTGTTTATCGATCCATTTCCTGTATTGCTATGTACTGTATATGTATTATCCTACTTGTGAGTATGTATTTTCCCTGGATAATGATTAACCTTCCATTTTGAAGCCAAGCCCTCCCTTCAGTCCATCTGCCTTGGTCCAGGCCTCGGAGGTTGAGAGGAACTGCTGGACCTCTTACCCTTTCCCGTCACCACTCCCTTCTCCTTCTGTGTTATGTCTTTTTAGATTGTAAGCCTGAGGGCAGGGAACCATCTAACTAAAAAGATTGCATGTACAGCGCTGTGTAAATTTATAGCGATTCATAAATAAAGGTTAATAATAATAATAAAGAAAGTGGGGAACAAGGGTCACCCAATGAACTCAGCAGAGGGAAAGGAGAGGAGAGGAGTAGGATCTTGCCCTTCCAGTAGGCTCAGCCAAAGCAAACTGCTGCAGCCTTTCCTAGCTTGTGTCGTCTTCCTCATTAATACCCTTTGCCAGCTTGCTTACACTCTGATGTTGCTTGGCCATTTCTGTCTGGCTTTTCATTTGTGAAATGTTGGAGGGTACTGAGAAGTGGTATAGAAATACTGGTAATAATTTACTTATTTAGAATTCAAAGATATAGCCGTCTTAGTCTGTAGAATCAGTATGTGGAGAGATCTTGTAGTGCCTTTGAAACTAACTGAAAAAAAGGAATAGGCAGCATGAGATTTCATAGACTTCAGTCTACTTCCTCAGATGCATTTGGCAGAGTAGAAGCCAAGCACAGAAATATATATGACATTGATATGTGAGGATGTCAATTCCAATTACAAATCCTTTGTGTATAGAAATGAAGTTAGAGGTCCTGTTTGAACAATGGTCATTAGTGCACAAAGGCATAGGAAACTGTTCTTTGTGCATGGAGATGAACTGCCAGATCTTTTTGCAGTGGGACTAGCCTGTGGTGAGGGAAATAGATGAATGTAGGGCACTCCCATGAAGATGGGTCAGATAGTGTTGAAGTGTGTGTAGTGAATCAGGAAACCATTGTCTTTATCTACAGGTGGGTACAGGAAGAGTGGAAAGAGAAGCAGCAGAATTGGAAATGTATCCACAAACTACAGTCCCTCAGCAATGGATTGAACAAAGACAATGGTTTATGCTGCCAAATTCTTTCTTTCTGTTAGTCTCAAAGGCGCTACAAGATCTCTTTACATTTGTTTTAACTGCTTTGCTGTTATCTCAAAATAACCAGCAATAAAAACAGATATAATAAAACCAATAATAAAACAAGGATAGAATAACAAAACTGATAAAGTAATTTATTAAAATCAGTTCATTATAACCCAGAACAACTGATAATGGTATCAGACAAGAAAACGACTGAACACCATAGAGGGAATAACTGTGTTTCTGTATGTCTGAAGATGACAATTTCCCACCTGATAAGGCTGTTGTAAAAATAAGATCAAGGACTCTGAACATTTTAAATACACCAACTAAATGCTAAGTATCATTACTATACCAAGAGAGACATTTGTTTCATTTGATTGCAGTTCATTCCTTCTTGTTGCACAGTTACTGTATTATTTCATGTAATTTCATGCAATGCTGTGAACGGCAATATAACACTGCCATGTTCTCAGCTGGTGCAAATTGATTTTGACATTAGGAGTTCTGTGCTCACTTGTACCTTAATTTTAAACTCTTATGAACGTTATCTTTACATCATCATCTTCATCTATTATTATTAATAAGTTTGGAAATCTATAGTGTCACTTTAAAGCAGATTTACCATTTCTATAAATACCCTACCTTCTGCTTTAATCAGTTCTTGCAGTAAGGACTCATGGTCTTTGAATGTTAAATAGGCATGCATATTCAACAAAAGTCAGCTCACAGTGCATAGCTTCAGGCTTTACATCAATGGGGGGGGGAGGGGGGAGGACAGAAATGGAAAACCCAAGCACAGTGATTATGCTGGAGCATCACTCAAATGTTTTCTCTTTGTCTACCTGGAAATGAATTTTTCTACATGAATTAGAAAGATGATACGAAATTATCACACCCATAGTCTCCTTGCATATTATTACATTTTGCCCTCATTCTCCAACCAATTAGGTGTTGCTCACCATGACTTTACTCACCAAGAAGACAAAAGAAAATGAAGAACGAAAGTGGAGCCTTCATTTTGTAGGTGGTTCGTTGCACAGCTAGCCCTTCTTGTTCTCGAAGTGACCTTTGGACCATTTCGTATCATATGACACTTGGGAATGTGAAGGAGTCTCTACATGACTGTGCAATCTCTGTGAGTTATTGGTTTGGTCCTGTGAGTGCGGAAACTTTAAAAGACCGGCTGTTTTATTTTGTTGGGTTCAGAAACAAAGGGAGAGTTGGTAGAGAGAAGGGGAGCTGTCATTGCCAGGGATAAGGATTAGGCCCCTTTTCACTTTGAAAAATACAACTGCCAGCATGGCATAGTGGTTTGGGTGTTGGACTACAACTCTGGAGACCAGGGTTCAAATCCTGGCTCAGCCATGGAAAACCACTGAATGATTGGGCAAGTTACATTCTCTCAGTCTCAGTGCAAGGCAATAGCAAACCCCCTCTGAGGGGTCATTCAGACTTTGGGGTTTTTTTAATGCAACGATGCAAATCATTTCACTCACGTATTCTGGGTTTGTTATTCATGGAATCAGAGAATCACAGAGTTGGAAGAGACCGCAAAGTCCAGCCTCCCTGCCATGCAGGAAATCTCAATCAAAGCATCCCCGACAGATGGCATCCAGCTTCTGTTTAAAGACCTATAAGGAAGGAGACTCCACTACACTTCGAGGGAGTTTGTTCCACTGTCGAACAGCCCTTACTGTCAGGAAGTTCCTCCTAATGTTGAGGTGGAATCTCTTTTCCTGTAGTTTGCATCCATTGTTCCGCATTCTAGTCTCTAGAGCACCAGAAAACAAGCTTGCTCCCTCCTCAATATGACATCCCTTCAAATATTTAAACAGGGCTATCATATCACCTCTTAACCTTCTCTTCTCCAGGCTAAACATCCCCAGCTCCCTAAGTCGTTCCTCATAGGGCATGGTTTCCAGATCCTTTACCATTTTAGTTGCCCTTCTTTGGACATGCTCCACTTTTTCAACATCCTTTTTAAACTGTGGTGCCCAGAACTGGACACAGTATTCCAGGTGGGGCCTGACCAAAGCAGAATAGAGTGGCACTATTACTACACTTGATCTAGACACTATACTTCTATTGATGCAGCCTAAAATCGCATTGGCCTTTTTAGCTGCTGCATCACACTGTTGATTCATGTTCAACTTATGGTCTACTTGGACACCTAGATCCCTTTCACATGTAGTCTTGTTTAGCCAGGTGTCCCCCATCTTATATCTTTGCATTTCACAGAGCTCTTTGGTGCCACAATAAACTATAAACCTCAGGATTCTATAGGATGGAGCCATGAAACCTAAAGTGGTGTCAAACTGCATTAATTGTGCAGTATGGCAGCAGTCCTTATCTCCATTATACAAAACAGATGGCCTTGATTTATAATAGAGAGATCTCCATGTACACCCAGTTGCAAATGGATTGAGAGAGGCATTGCACATTAAGCAAAGATTTACACACGTCTCCTCTCCTAGCTCTAGGGATAAATAAGTAGAAGCTGGATTCCAAATGAATATGGTCAACAGTTGGATGGGAAAGTGGTGTAATGACCTAAGGCCATTTCACACTACATGATTATAACACTATAAAGTGGCATGACTGCATTATATGGCTTCCTGGGGTTTGAAGTTTGGTGAGGTAGTAGAGCTCTCCAGCTAAGCGTTCAAAACATTCCTCCCTAAATTGCAAATCCTAGGATGCCATAGGATGGAACCATGACAGATTAGAATGGAATCATAATGCTATACAGCTGTGTAGTGTGAAATGGCAAAGATACTGTTACAGTCTTATTATTATTGCAGTCCCTTTATACAGTGCACCTGCGTTATATGCGGGCGCACTTTACGCGGTCTTGAACATATGCGCTCAAGCTGCGGGGTGCACGCAGGGCGCAAGAGGCGGCGCGTCCCATTCAAATGAATAGGCGTGCGTGCCCGTGGCGCCCCGTGTGCTGCCGCACCACCGCACACGAGCCTAATTGTTTCCAATGGGCCTCGAGCATAGGCGGAATTCGCCTTATGCGGCAGGGTCCAGAATGAATCCCCCGCATAAGGCAAGGGTGGACTGTACACTGAGCTATTCCAAATATAGATGGCCCTCCACATTTGCAGCTTTGACTTTTGCCGATCTGATTACTTGCCATTTTGCTTAATATGTTCTGTCTAGGAATCTCTAGGTCCTCCAGTGCAACTCTGCCAGAAGTTGACCATAGAGTTGTGCTGGAGAACCTAGAAGTTCCTAGAGAAAACATTTCTCTGGGCATTTGTAAGTCCTCCTGCATGATTTTATTATCACTGTCTGGCAGATGTCGGTCACAGAGTTGCTGTGGAGGACCTGGAAATTCCTAGAGAGGTGTTCTCTTGGGTAAAAAGAATTTTTTTAAAAATTTGTTTTCTCACATTCGCCAGGGCCCTTCACTCCTAACACCAGCAAATGCAGAGGCACTACTGTACTCAAAAAGTATATGCATCTATGTAATTGGATACAAGGTCTCCCACATTTTACAAAAACCCATATTTATTCTAAGCTGGCCGTACACAGGGCTAAGTGTTATCCTCTTGCAGAAAATTGGCAGCAACACCAAAGTGCTGTTATTGCTCACCTGTTGGGAATGTTACGAATTCTCTCTCTGAGAATGTGTCCTTTTTTGCCTTCACAGTGAGAAAACTGTTAGGAGAGGACACGTTTCTCCTCCTCCTCTCTTTGCTTGTATTACAGGTTGCAATCATTTTTCAACCCTATCCTGCCTAAACATCAACCATACTGAGTAAAAATAAAGGAGAAACAACGGAGTTCATCAGATAATAGTGATAATAATCATAATCATAAACCCCATCCAGTGACCAAAGTATAATGTGAAGCCATTTCTGTTAGTTGGTTTCTTTCAAGAACATTAATTGGGGGGAAAAGACCAATTTGATGCTATTAATAATGATAACGGGTTTTTTGGAGAGGGGATAAGCACAAGTAGATAACGCATAGCAGTTATATAGAATGTTACCATTTCACATACAATAAATGAAATCCAATTAATATAGCTTAATGATATCTCCCCAACCAATTTCAGAAAAGCATTCTGATAACCACAGTCTACAACCATGTTCCCTAGAGTAGCTCCATTAGCTTTAATAGGATTGCTCTTGAGTAAATGAATTGTGGATTGCAGTTTTATAGTCTGTGCCAAGGACATACAATACAGCCAAATATAACCTGTGCGAGCGATGCTCTGCTGACAGTGGCATCTTTAACGCTGTATTTATATTATTTCATTTTTTTCCAGTTCACTTTCCTTTTCATATTTTTTCCCTGAGTTTTTAAGAAATTACCATAGTAATGTTAACATATTCCTTGTGCTCCCATAGTACTAGTTCAGTTTAGTGTCAGTTCCAGTTCCAGCTCCATCAGGGCTAAGCCTGAAGGAAGGAGACTCCGCCCTCCACAACTGCCATCTGCCAGCCTGAGAGGGAGTTGGCCAGGCAAGTCCAGTTCCATCAGGACTAGCCTGGAAGAAGAAAGAGCCCTCCCTCCAATCCATCTGCCTTGGTCCAGGCCTTAGAGGGAGAGAAGAACCACTGGACCTCATCCCCTTTCCCTCCATCATTCCCTCCTCCTTTTGTTTCGTGTCTTTTAGATTGTAAGCCTGAGGGCAGGGAACTGTCTGATTAAAAATAATATTGTAAGCCGCCCTGAGAGCCATTAAGGCTGAAGGGCGGGATATAAATACCTAAATAAAATAAAATAAATAATAGTGTCAGAGAGGCATTCTTGTAAGTTACACGTTTGTTTGTAATTCATCTTATCACATGTACGTGGATCTTCTTTTGCTGTGAGAAACTTACATATGGTTCTCATTTACTTCATCAACTTGTATAAAATGACACAAGCTGCTTAGCTTCAGCAGCAGAACTGCATCATTTGCTGTCAAGCCATTCTTGTACTAGCCAAGCCTGTCACTCATGGTGAATGTGTGTTCTGCGCCATTAAGTTATACCTGACCTATGGTGACCCTAAGGTGATCATATCATAGCATCTTCTTGCCAAGATTTGTTCAGAGGAGGTTTGTCATTGCCTTCCTCTGAGGCTGAGAGCATGTGACTTGCCCAAAGTCACTCAGCAGGGAATCAAACCCTGGTCTTGAGAGCTGTAGTCGAACATTCGAACCATACTGTATCCACCTTCCCAAACATTTGGAGACTGTTGGACTCACAGTAGCTGCTTGGATCATTTGCCAATGCCCAGCTGCTTCCAGGGAATTGCAGTCAAGTGCAGGGATACGCTGGGATCTTTTGGTAACCTCCACTGTAATAAGTATTTTTATTGTCATGTAAAGGGATCTTAGGGATCCAGCATAACATAGTAGTTTGAGTGTTGAACTACAACTCTTGAGACCAGGGTTTGATTCTCTGCTCGGCTATGAAATCCACTTGGTGACCTTGGGGAAGTCATACACTCTCAGCCTCAGAGAAAGGCAATGGCAAACCTCCTCTGAACAAATCTTGCCAAGAAAACCCCATGATAGGTCCACCTTAGGGTCACCACAAGTTGGAAACAACTTGAAGGCATACAACAACAACAAAAACAACAACAACAACAAACAACGGGATCTTGCAGCACCTTTGAGATTAACTTTTCTCAAAAGTGTTGTAAGACCCCTTTGCATACTGATATTCCAGATTAAAATGGCTGTGTCTCTGAATTCTGTTTTTATCGTTGTGAGTCTTCGAATTGTCTCCCAACTATGGCAACCCTAAAGTGGACGAATCATGGAGTTTTCTTGGCAAAATTGGTTCAGCAGGAGTTTGCCATTGCCTTCCTCTGAGGAGAATGTAATTTGCTCAGGGTGGGTTTGCATGGCTGAGCAGCGTCTTGTAGTCCATGGTGTTCTTACTGCCACTAATGTTGTGCAAATGGATTTATCTATTTATTTTAATTATAAAAATGTACTGTTTTCAATCTCTATCTGGAACTATGTAATTGCAATTTTGTTTCAGGCTTTTCCAGAAAAGTGCTTCTCAGTAACCATTCCACCTGGTGACACCCAAGAGAAAGATGAGACTGCATGAAGGCTGCTACCATAGGCTATGCTTTGAATAATTTGCATTTTCATCACTCCATCCAGAAGTGTCTCATGCACTAGCTGTGGCATCTGAATTTGTTTCATTTCCTGTTCCTTCTCTGTTCCTTTTCTCTTTTGTATTTTCTGTCTTAAATTGTAAGCCTTTATTTTAGACTGCATAATGTGTGCAGGGCATTGGCAAAAAGACAGCATATAAGCATAGTGAACAAAAATGTTCTCAACACAAAATTTGCCATGACAGAAAGAAAGCCTGTCTGCTGTGCCAATTCTAAATAACCAGGTAATAAACAAGGAAGCATCATGCATAGGGATGTGGAAACCTGTCAGTTTAATTTCCATTGCATATCTCACAATCCCACCAACATTATTTTCCCATCCAAGTTTTATATCAGGTTTCAAGACCTTCTTCTTTTTCTCCTCAAACAAAAATGCATGTGCATTTGGGTATCTGCTTTTCCTAATACATTTTCTAATACATAACACATTTTCTACGTTGACCAAATGATATTAATTTGCATTGTTGCCCCAAAAATCACCCCTCCATGCAGCACCTATTTTATTTGCCTGAGAGAACACCTCTCTAGGAATCTCTCTAAGTCATCTAGCACAAGTCTATGGTCAACATCCACTGGAAGATGACCACAGAATTGTGCTGGAGGACCTACAAATGCCTAGAGAAGTGTTCTCTCTAGGAATCTCTAGGTCATCCAGTGCAACTTCTGGTGAAAGTTGGCCATAGAGTCACGCTGGAGGACCTACAGATTCCTAGAGATAACATATTGGTCAAACTCATGGACAACCGAATCCGCAAAAGTCAAAGCTGAAAATGTAGGAGGTCAACTGTAAACAGAAGTTCAAGAGTATCTCCCTCCAGGAGAGATATGCCTTTGTCCAGGGACATCTGTGTGGATGGTGGGCAGTTCCAAAATTCCTTGCTCATTCTCTCACCTGGAAAATCCATTCAAATCCTGAAATTGTCCTGAAATAAATTTTGCGCTATATATGTGCCTACTCAGGCAGTCCCAATTTGATCTCCATTGAGTTTAGATAGCTACTCTGCCATTTCTCTCTTTATTCTTCAACACATGGAGGCCAAGCCAGATCCACAGCTGCGTGCTGAGCCAGGCTCACTTCACCATGCCCCCCAATCGGAGCTCTGCGCCTGAACCAGGTACAGTATTACCTTCTGGTAAAATCTTTAAATTGCTATCAGCTACCACTGTTATATCATTTGTTCTTGAACATGAGAATGAATGAGTGTTCTTGCATGAATTGCGATTCCTTTCATTTCTAAATAAAAACCATTTGGCACTTGCATTCTGGAGTTTGGTTCTCGGAACCATTACATATAGGTCTGGCTCCAGCTTTTTAGTTACCTGAAACCCTCACACAGCTTCATTTGTGCCAATTAAATCCCCCTATTTGAATATTGATTGTGAGTACCCTCTTGGGACCCTTGCATTTTGGGTAACGGCATTTTACAAATACATTTATCTGTGTATAATATTTTTTTAAAAAATAATCCCATACTTACAATCTCTTCCCAATAGTGAGAAACTGTATATGTCCTTCTGTGTGTAATCTCACCAACCCAGACCTCCCAACTGTTTATGGATGTAAACTAGGGCATGTGAGGCCAAGCAACCTCAAATTATGGTCAAGATGGTAAAAGTTATTAATAAGGAAGAGCACACAAACTAAAAAAGGCTGCAGAAGTTTACTTTTTCCTGAATCTACTGGGAAGAGCAAGATTCTGCCCCATGCTCTCCTCTCCCCTCTGCTAAGTTAAGTGAGTACAAACTACTTTTGCATTTTGGACTTAGGAGTTTATCAGATTCCCCCAAAAGCGACTTACCCCTGGCGGGATAGAGTCACTTTTGCGATGCAGTTGGGTATTATTTCAGGGAAAATGCCGCCAATGCCCCTGGGTAACTGCATCCCAGCTAAATCCTGGCTCCCAGCCACTCTTACCCCGCCACTTTTCAAAAACAGGAAGCTCACAACTTTTCAAATCAGCCAGTTGAGAGCATCTGGAAGCTGGGATGCAGTCGCACGGTGGCATCGTGGCATTTTCCCTGTGATAATACCCGACTGCATCCTGTAAGCGATTCTATCCTGCTGGGATAAATATATTTTTTTTGAGGGGGGTGATAAAATTCCTTAGTTTGCATTAATGGGAGTAAGGCAAGGGAGAAAGTGGAAGAAGGAGAGAGAAGCTGGGACATTTTAAAAGCAGCTGATAAAGTGGGACAACAGAGGATTAACTGTGACCCTCCCTACCAAACTGGGATTGTTGGAGGCTTTCTGGACACAAACAGGGCAAATTTGTGAAGATCTCTGGTAATGCAATTTTCTTTTTAAAACTTAATGCGACAAACTGCCTCCATGGAACCAACAGTAATGTGAATCTACTCTTGGTAGAATACAGACGTGAGATAAAACAATAGCCTTGATAAAGCTGGCTGTTCTGATTTTATTTTGAAGGTTCACGAACTACTTTTATTCTGCAGACTGCACTGTCCACAGTGCTCTTTCGATGGCTTTAGACTGCAATGAAGGAGAGTGGGAGAAGTCGTAAGGGTTGAACTATATAGCTCAAGAAAGGACTACAACCTAGGTCCAAAACACACTGCAGAAATAATCCAATTTGAGACTGCTTTAACTGCCCTGGCTCAATGCTGGGGAATTATGGAAACTTTAGTTTTGTAAAACATTTAACCTTCTCTGTCAGAGAGCTCTGGTGCCACAATAAACTACAGTTCCCAGGATTCCCTAGCACTGAGCCAGGGAACTTAAAGCGGTCTCAAACTGGATTGTTTCTGCAGTGTGTTTTAGACCTTAGTGGAACACAGTGCATTTACAAGGTCCTTTGTTCCATTCCTGGCAAAATCTCCATTTAAAACAAACAGAACAGGTAATAGGTGAAAAGAAAGACCTCTGCTTAAAGTCATGTACCTCACTACTCTTCTACTCCTTTCCCAAAAGCAGGGGTTGGCAACCCCCGGCCCGCGGACCACATCCGGCCCGGCAAGACCTTGGGACTGGCCCACGCCCGATCCTGCCGCAGATTGCCAAAGGCCCCGTGCCGGCGGCAATCGGCGGCAGGACTGGGCCGCTCGCGCACGAGGCCAAAGGCCCAGCGCCCTCCCGCGAGAGGTCAAAGGCTCCACCCCTCACGCGCCGGTGGGCGCCCAGAGCCAAGGAGCCTCACTGCAGCGAGGTCTCCTTGGCCCTGGCCAGCTCCCTCCATTGGCGGGGAGGGCTGCTGGAGCCAAGGAGCCCCGCTGCAGCAAGGTCTCCTTGGCCCTGGCCGGCTCCCTCCG
>NC_056522.1:362645027-362710546 GCF_019175285.1 Sceloporus undulatus | reverse complement strand
TACAGCCTGGCTGCTAACACACTTGAGGCACCATTTGCTATTCTGCCTCAGACAGAAAAAAAGTCTTATGACAGTACAGTCGGCCCTCTTATTACACGGATTTTTTATACACGGATTTAAGCATACACAGTTTGAAAATGTTCCAAAAAAGTATAAATTTACCTTGATGTTCCATTTTTTATTAGGGACCCATTTTGCTATGTCTTATACTTATGGGACTTGAGCATACACGGATTTTGTTATACACGGGGGATCTTGGAACCAAACCCCAGCGTATAACAAGGATCCACCGTAGCAGCAACCAGGTGTGATTCTCCCACCCCTATATCTTGCAGGATTATGACGATTCTTTGCCTCATATCTGTGGGTGTGAATCTGTTTGATTTATAGGAGTTGTGGCCATGTTGGTCACCTCGCTGGCAAGCTTGCAAAACCCAGTTTGGCCCAATAGTCAGAATCAACATCGGTATTCCCCTTAAGTATTAAGACTTGGTCTATTTGAAAATTACGGAGAACTAGATATTTATTCTAGTAACCACAATGCACAGATATACATAAGCTGTCCACATTTGCAGCTTTTACCTTTGGGGTTTTAATCACTTGTGGGTTTGATTACTATTTTCTCTCTGGGAATCCCTATGTCCTCCAGAGAGATTTGCTGAATTGACCATGGTTTGGCATTGGAGGATCCAGAAATTCCTGAGAAAACACCTTCTCTAGGCACTTGTAGGTCTTCCATCATGATTCTATTGTCAACTTTGGCAGATGTTGACGCAATTTGGTTGCTGTGGCACTGCTACGCAGCAACGAGAGGCGGCTCCCAGCTGCCTTTCCTGTGCTCTGTACACACCCAAGTTTACAAGTTTATGCTAGAACCTCTTTCATCAGTCATAAAGGTAGTACATTCAGCCCCACCGTTTGCAGCTTGACTTTTGTCCATTTGATTACCGTATATACTTGACTATAAACGACCTCATGTAAAAGGAGGGCAGGTTTGGGGCCAAAATTATGGATTTTGCTATGACCCATGGATAAGTCAAGAGTAAAATTTAGGGGCACATAGCACAGGATCTGAGCATTGTCCCAAACTGTGCTCTTTAAGGGATTTTGGCAAACATGGTTGGGTTCTTGGAGCTGATGTCTAAGATCTCTTAAAGGCACAGTTTGGTGACCTCTTATCTAAATGTAAAGCAAAGCAAAGCAATGTCAAAAGAACTTACAAAATTCCACCAGACATAACCTCTTGTGCTTACTCTTAGGACTGGATGGATGAGAAGACTAGAGGGGGTTGGTGCTTCTTGGCTTTCCACCAGGAGATGGTTCCTTCTTTAAATAAGAGTTTAGATACTGTACTTACATTGACCCATGGATAAGTCGACTCAGGTTTTTAGGGTCAGTTTTTTTTACCTACATTTCTAAACTTATACATGAGTATATACAATATTTGTGGATTTGGTTAGTATGTTCTCTCTAGGAATCTTTAGGTTTTCCAGCCTGACTCTGCTGCAAGTTGACCATACCTAAACACTTCTCTAGGCATTTGTAGGTCGATCCGCATGATTCTATGTTCAATATCTAGTGCTGGAGGTCCCAGAGATTCCTAGACAGGTATTCTCTCTGGTAAAAAAAAATAGTAGATTTTTATTTGTGGTTTTTCCTCTTTCATGGGGGTCCTGCACCCCTTACCCAAGAGAATATAGAGGGTTCACTATACAAGATTTCTTTGTATACAGATATTCCAGACTAACACAGCTTGTCTCTGAATGAATAACAGTTGCTGATATGGGCTATATATCAGAGGCAGGAACTGACAAAACCACCTCTTTCCCTAAGAAAAATGTATGAAATTCATGGGGTCACCATAAGTGGACAGGCGACTTGAAATCACATACAAACACAGACACACACACACTTCTGGAAGGTTTCCTTCCATCCTAAATACCAACATCATTGAACCCAGAGTTTCCAAATTAGAGTCAACCCAACCCTGTGTCATTAAATAAACGGTGTTGAATCTACTATCAGACTGCATTCATAAATCTTAGACTGCATCTGCACTGCAGAAATAATGCAGTTTGACACTGCTTTAACTGCCATGGCTCAATGCAGTGGAATCTTGGGATTTGTAGTTTGGTGTGACACCAGACCTCTCCAGTAGCGAAGGCTAAATATCTCACAAAACTATAAATCCCAGAATGCCATAGTATTGAGCCATGGCAGTTAAAGCAGTGTTTAGCTGCATTATTTCTGCAGTGTAGACGCAAGCTTAAAGGAATACAAAAATTCCCTTTCACCAGCCCCAGACTGGCCCAGAGTAGACTCCAAGTTCTGACCAACGATGGGTGAGAAACTACTTACTTGTTGAAGTATTGTAGCAATTTCTTTCGGAGTGCTGAGCATCTGTAGTCATTGCAACTTGCTTGTTAACGGAGCATTAAAAAAAAACCACATTGTTCCCTGACAAAGAAGTAAGTAGAGGCAACCTCTGGTCTCTTGGCTCTGCTGTGTTTGACTTGAGGTGAACAGCTCTACGTCACTTCACTTTACCTTTCTTGCCAGTAAAAAACAGAAGCAAAACAAATAAAGAAGAGCTGAGATAATGATACAGCATGTAGACACAAATAGGCATGAATTGTTTAAAAGTACTATTATTTTCGTGGACAGACAGCCACCCACGGCGAAACTGAATAAACTGAACGATGGAGAAAACCAGTTGCCCTTTTCTTTATAGAATTCATACCGTCCATTCTTTGAAACATAAAGGCAGCTTAGCCACATTTTAAAATGCCATGCCTAACATAACAGTAATTATTTTCCATAACACATGTATTTCTAACCTTTATAAGCCCTTTTGTACATCAGTTTGGGCAAAATGCAGCTGGGAGAGGGATTTTCAATGGAAAAAAAAAAGCATGGGGAAAAGAGTTAACCCCCTTAAACTCCTGCACTGAAGTCCTGATCTGATATTAACACCACCAGTCAATTAAATATATATATTAGAAGTAACAAAACAAGCTAGGGAAAATCAGATCCATTACTGGAGGTGAAGGTGGACTAAAAGACTGCAGTGACAATAGATGAATTCTCTCTGTGTGTGTGTGTGTGTGTGTGTGTGTGTGTGTGTGTGTGTGTTGTTCTCGGTGCAAAAGGTGTAAGGCAGATGTCCTTGTGTGAACTTATATTTTTTGGTAAGAGAATCTGAGGAACTATGGCAAATAGACATGATGAATGATGCAGTTCTGCACTTAACTGACAAACTGAAAAGTGAAGAAAACCTTGAGTCCAAACAGTATCTATCTGAGAACTCTTTTCAGAAAATCATTCAGGCTAAAGGCATCTTTGTCTTTTAATAAAAATATGTAATATGTCCCTAAGACCATTCTCTTTTGGGGCTAATGAGGAGAAGGGAGGGATGTCCAGGATTTTGTAGGCTGGTTAGCTTCACATCCATTCCCAGTAAACTGATGGGCAGCATCATGAAATATACAATTATTAAGTACATAGAATCAACCTCTTTTCTGGCTATGTTGTCTGTCTATTTTTAATATATAGTTTGTCTCACCAACCTTTTAGAATCTTTGCTAGTGTCAACAAATATGTGGAGAAGAATAATATAATAGGTACTCTTTATTTCAATTTCCACATGTTTTGACAAAACTTTCTCATCAAAGATTCGTGAGAAAACTGTGCAGTTCTGGTATAAGAGGCAAAGCCATCTTATGGATCAGAAATTGATTAAGAAGAGGAAGGCAAAGAGGAGGCATAAATTCTCCAGCCTTGCAATGGAGGCATGTGAATAATGAGTTCCCTAGAAGCCAGGGGAGGTATAAGGGTTGATACTCTGAAACATGTTCAGAAATTATTTGGAATTTAGAGTGAATGAAGTGGTGAGGTGTGCTGACTGAAATGAATTATTTAGGGTTGTGAGAACAAAAGGAATTATCTGCAAACGAAAGGAATGGCATCATTAAGATGGCAAAAGCAATTCAGTGTAACAAGTATAAAGTGATACCCACTGGAACAAAAAATCCTAGTTTTGTGTACATGCTGATGGGATCTGGCTGGCAGTGACTGACCAAGATCATCATCTTGGCATTGTGGTGGATAGGTCACTTAATGTGCCAGTGTGTATCTGCACTGGAAGGGCAAACTTCACACAATTTTGCTTATCTCATCTGAAAACCTCCCTACACTTCCTACACCAATCCCTTGCCCAGCTGATTAATTTTATTTATTTATTTTCCCAAAGAAATATTAGAATCAGGTTGCTACTGCAATAAATTCCTTTAAAAGAGCGGCTCCTCAAGATAACTTGGCTAGGGAGAAATTAGTGATTAATGCAGAAGAACTGCATTGTGTTATCTTTCAGATATGTGTTTCCTCACCAGCAAAGCGGAAGAGATAAGAGGCCTCTTGGGTGTTTGGGCAAAGCACAGTTTTCTTAAAAAGAAAGTATGTTTTCCCTTCTTCACCCAAAAGTTCACTGGTCCTGATGTACATCTGTCACTTTGCTTCCTCCCCATGTAGTAAGTAACAGCAGCCCTTTATAGTTGTTATGGAACTGACCAATTCTAATCTGCAAAGACATAAATTCCCTTGCAAAGACCTAAGTCCTCAACAGGGTTCTGTCTGTTGTTTTGTTGTTGTTATTTGTTGTTGTGTGCCTTCAAGTCATTTCCAACTTATGATGAGCCTAAGGTGAGCCTATCCCAGGGGTTGCGTGGCAAGATTTGTTCAGAGATTTTCCCAAGGTCAGCCAGTGGGTTTTGAAAACTGAGCAGGGATTAAATCTCCAGGGCCATTGTCCAACATGCAAACCATTACACTACGATGACTCTGTTGTTGTTATATCCTTCCTTTCCCCCCAAAATTGGGAATCAATAGCAATAGCAATAGCAAGTACATTTCTATACTGCTTATCAGTGAGCTAGCATTCCCTAAGCAGTTTACAATGTGTAAACCAATTGCCCCCAACAAGCTGGGTACTCATTTTACTGACCTATAGAAGGATGGAAGGCTGAATGGACCTTGGTGCCCCCCTATAGGATTGAATTTACAGTGTCGTGGCTGCAGTACCAGTATTTAACCTCTCCATGACCATGGCTCCAAGGAGGCATACAATTTAAAGTTTTAAATGGAACATGTATTAGAAATGGAAAAATGGGGAAATCACCAAAGAGGAATTCAAACAAATAGCAAGCATGTATAGAGATAAGGTCAGAAAAGCTAAAGCGCAGAATGAACTCAGGCTTGCTAGAGAGGTTAAGAACAATAAAAAGGGCTTTTTTGGATATGTCCGCAACTAAAGGAAGACGAAGGAAATGGTAGGGCCACAGTGTACAGAAGATGGTAAAATGCTAACAGGGGACAGAGAAAAGGCAGAATTACTCAGGTGGATGCGACAGTCAGGAGCACTTGTTATCAGCTTCGGCTGATACGCCAGCTGTGACCCTACCTGGGCCGAGGGGACCTTGAAACGGTGGTACATGCTCTGGTGACCTCTTGGTTGGATTTCTGTAATGCACTCTACATGGGGCTACCCTTATACCAAACCCAGAAGCTTCAATTAGTGCAGAACATGGCAGCCAGACTGGTCACTGGATGCCCCAGGACCAGACATATAACACCTGTTCTACAAGATCTACATTGGCTGCCCATTCGCTTCCGGGCGCAATACAAGGTGTTGGTTATTACCTATAAAGCCCTAAATGGCTTGGGCCCAGGGTACTTGGAGGACCGCCTCTCCCCATATAATCCGCCCCGCACTCTCAGGTCGACCGGCAAGCAACTGTTGAGGGCTCCAGATACGAAATATTCTGTGACTGCACAGAGGGCATTTTCCAGCTCAGCCCCGCAGCTTTGGAACTCTCTTCCCGGTGAGCTCCGCTCGGTTACCTCCCTTGACTTATTTAGGAAGAGGTTAAAAACCTTCCTCTTCCAACAGGCTTTCCCCCAGACAATGTAATACCTGCTCTCTCCCCACTGTACCGTTGCACCTGCACTTTAGGCTAGCTATTGTTGTGATTTTAATCTGTAACTTTTTATCTTGTTTTTAATTGTATGATTGTATTGTTCGGGTTTTTATATGATGCTGTTTGTAAAATCGTACATCGCTGTACTTCTGTGTAACCCGCTTTGATCTATTAAGGAAAAGCGGGCTATAAATAAACAGTTTATTATTATTATTACTCAACACCTTCTTTGCCTCAGTCTTCTCAGAAAAGGCAAAAGGTGCTCAACCTGATGATAATGGAGCAGAGGATAGAATAGGGGAATTTCAGCACAGAATAAGTATAGAGGTAGTACAGGAATATAATCTAAACGAATATAAATCTCCAGGTCCAGATGAACTACATCCAAGGGTATTAAAAGAACTGGTAAATGTACTATCCAAGCCATTGGCAATCATATTCGAAAACTCCTGGAAAACAGGAGAAATCCCAGCAGACTGGAGGAGGGTAAGCATTGTCCCCATCTTCAAAAAGGGGAAAAAAGAGGATCCCAACAATTATCGTCCAGTTAGTCTGACATCAATACCAGGAAAGATTCTGGAGCAGATCATTAAACAGAGAGTCTGTGAACATCTAGAAGGCAATGCCATAATCACAAAAAGTCAACACAGGTTTCAGAGAAACAAGTCATGACAGACAAATCTGATCCTCTTTCTTTGATAAAATTACCAGCTTGGTAGATGAAGGGAATGCTGTGGATATAGTATATCTTGATTTCAGTAAGGCCTTTGACAAGGTTTCCCATGACATTCTTGCAAACAAGCTTGTAAAATGTGGGCTAGACAAGGCAACTGTTACATGGATTTGGAATTGGTTGACCGGCCGAACCCAAAGGGTGCTCAACAATGGCTCCTTTTCATCCTGGAGAGAAGTGACCAGTGGGGTCCCACAGGGCTCTGTCCTGGGCCCAGTGTTATTCAACATCTTCATCAATGACTTGGATGATAGAACTGGGGGCATACATATCAAATTTGCAGATGACACCAAATTAGGAGGAATAGCTAATACCCCAGAGGACAGGATCAAAATTCAGAATGATCTTAATAGATTAGAAAGCTGGGCCAAAGCTAACAAAATGAATTTCAACACTTAGGGTGGAAAAATGAAATGCACAGATATAGGATGGGGAACATCTGGCTTAAGGAGACTCCATGTGAAAGGGATCTAGGAGTCCAAGTAGCCCACAAATTGAACATGAGTTAACAGTACAATGTGGCAGCTAACAAGGCCAATGCAATTTTAGGCTCATTCAATAAAGTATAGTGTCTAGATCAAGAGAAGTAATAGTGCCACTGTATTCTGCTTTGGTCAGGCCCCACCTGGAATACTGTGTCCAGTTCTGGGCACCACAATTCAAAAAGGATGTTGAGAAACTGGAGCATGTCCAAAGGAGGGCGACTAAAATGGTGAAGGGTCTGGAAACCATGCGCTATGAGGAACAACTTAGGGAGCTGGGGATGTTTAGCCTGGAGAAGAGAAGGTTAAGAGGTGACATGATGGCCCTGTTTAAATATTTGAAGGGATGTCATATTGAGGAAGGAGCTAGCTTGTTTTCTGCTGCTCCAGAGACTAGGACCCGGAGCAATGGATGCAAGCTACAGGAAAGGAGATTCCACCTCAACATTAGGAGGAACTTCCTGACAGTAAGGGCTGCCTGACAGTGGAACAGAGAGTGGTGGATTCTCCCCTCCTTGGAAGTCTTTAAACAGAGGCTGGATGGCCATCTGTCAGGAATGCTTTGACTGTGATTTCCTGCATGGCAGGGGGTCGGACTGGATGGCCCTTGCAGTTTCTTCCAACTCTATGATTCTAAGAACAATACAGCTAAAAATATACCAAGAGTAATTTAATTTAAACATACATCTACATGGTCTCAAAAGCTGAAGACTTACTGGGGGCTATTCTCCTTTTATTTCAGTTATGAAGTCCAAGCAACACCATCCATATCTATATTTGGCACCTGAGTCAAAGCAAAATGCCACAGCTTTAATTACAGCAGGAGCACAAGAAAACACCGTAAACACACAATTGGCATTTGCGACAGCACAGTAAGTGGCTTGTGGCCAGTATAGGAAATACTGCCCATTGGGCATGCTAGATTGGGGTGTATTCATTAATTTTAATATCTACAACCTGCCTTTTATCATAGTGCAAGGATGCTTCCATGAATATTCAAAGGCAATGCAGAAGGAGCACAAACAATAAGTAAAGCCAGTAATAAAAAAAATTATAAGCAGCTGGAATTAGAAACATAATATAATAAAAAGCCAGAGAAAATCCCAAAAGGATTGTATGTAATTATGGTAGGCAAGCAGTAAATCTCGATTCAAACAGCCAAAGGCATCCCTAAGAAGGAAGGTCTCTCAACGCTGCAAACCAACAGGAGGGGACAAGACAATATCATACCAACATGATGTCTTGCACCAATAGTGTTGTTTTTGCAAGCAGAAACATTTGTTGTTGTCGACCTTGATTCATGAGATATCTTCAAGACTCCCTGTCTTCCACTGCTCTGCTTAAGTTTTTCAGACTTATACCTGTGACCCCTGAGATTAATCTAGCGATCTGACATGCGTTCTCCCTCTCTTTCTGCTACCCTCAACCTTTCCCAGTGTTATTGTCTTTTCTAATGTCTTTTCATGTCTTCTCATGATGTGGCACAAGTACAGCAGCTTCAATATGATCATCTTTTCTTCTGGGGGTATTTCAGGCTTGATCTGTTCACGAACCCATTTGTTTGTCTTTTTGGCTGTCCATGGTATCCTCAGCACTCATCTCCAGCACCACATCTCAAATGAATTGATTTTCTCTTTATCCACTTTTTTTCACCGCCTAGCTCTCACATCCATACATAATGATGGGGAGTACCAAGGTTTGGACAATTCTAATGTTAGGGCTTAGTTGTATTATGGAATGGATCCCTTGCACACCCTCACAGCAATAGCACTTAGGTGCCACTTTGGTGCTACATATTCTTCAAATGCATCTGAGGAAATTGACTCTAATCTATGCTGCCACTTCTTTCTTTCAGTTAGGTGCTACAAGATCTCTCTACATACAGACCTTGACTGGTTTCTAGTCTTTTACTGATTATCATCATACACTGATTTGAGTGCTGGACCATGACTCTGAAGACCAGGGTTCAGTTCCCGCTTGGCCATGAAACCTACTGGGTGACCTTGGACAAGTCACACTCTCTCTGGCTCAGGGGAAGGTGATGGCAAAACCTCCTCTGAAAAAATCGTACCAGGAAAACCCCATGATATGTTCACTTTAGAGTTGACAATGACTTGAAGGCACACAACACACACTCACAATTTCTTTTTAGGATCTCTCCTCAGGATTCACCCCCCCCCCCTTTAAATTGGAAATACTAGTATAAGAAAAAACAAAAAACAAAACCCCATACATTGAAAATACATAGTTTGCATTGTTTGGCTTCAACACCATGGGCTGTGCGTCTGTTTAAAATATGAACTCACATTCAGTTCACACACTCATGAGAATCAAATCTACTTTATTCATAAAACCTTTCTAAGGTTTTGGAACGGGTTGTTTATTCTCGCTGTCTTGAGTTTCTTGAAGCCAACTCCATCCTTGATCCCTTTCAGTCTGGTTTCCGCCCAAGGCATTCTACAGAGACAGCTCTCACTAAGATCTCGAATGACCTTTTACAGGCCAAGGCTAATGGTCTTTACTCTGTTCTCATCCTCCTTGATTTGTCTGCAGCCTTTGACACCATTGATCACGGTCTTCTAGTTGATATACTCTCTGACCTTGCGTTCTCAGACTCTGTTCTCGACTGGTTTAGATTTTATTTGTCAGGCAGATCTTTTGCAGTGGTCACAGGTGGTCAGACTTCATCCTCTGTTCCCTTATCTGTTGGAGTTCCCCAGGGCTCTGTTCTGGATCCCCTTCTGTTTTCTCTCTACACACTGTCCTTAGGTAAACTCATTAACTCTTTGGTTTTTCCTACCATCTGTATGCTGATGACACCCAGTTGTATCTTTCCACCCCTGACCTTTCTCCAAGACTTGAACAGCAAGTTTTGTCTTGTCTCACAGCTGTCTCACATTTTATATGTATTGTCCTACTAGAGAGGCAGGCTAGCTCCAACAGGCCTCCCTGGAAGAAGTTTACCCATCCATTAAGAAGCCAAGCCCTCCCTCCAGTCCATCTGCTTTTGTCCAGGCCTTGGTGGTAGAGAAGAACGGCTGGACCTCATCCCCTTCCCCGCCACCACTCCCTTCTCCTTTTGTGTTGTGTCTTTTTAGATTGTAAGCCTGAGGGCAGGGAACCATCTAATTAAAATATTGTATGTACAGTGCTGTGTAAATTTACAGAGCTTTATAAATAAAGGTTAATAATAATAATAATAATAATGAAACTCAAAACAATAACTAAAAAACCTAGGAGATTACAGAAGAGAGAACAGATGGTTGTTTGTGGTGAAATAAGTAAATAATGAAGCAGAAGATCACACAAAGCCAAATTTTCCATGCTGCTACTTGGATGGCTGCAGAGAACCAGGCCAGAGGAAGGGAGGGAAATTACAGAGCCTTCTAGATGCTGTTGAATTGCAAGTCTCAAGTGCCCTGGCCAACCTATCCAACTGTGAGGAACCTTGGAAGTTATAGTCCAAAAAAAAGTGAAGGTCCACAAGATTGCTATCACTGATGCAAAGCCATTTTAAACAAGATAAAAGTTCCTCCTTGAATAACCAATCAAAGCATGATAAAGTCCTAATCAGTTGCTGATGGATCTCTACAAGAAAATTAAATTAGTTCTAACAGCAAATCTAGTGAGAATTGTGATAAATAGGACAATGGCTAGTTGGACCAGAACACATTCAAGGGAGCTGGGATCAATCATGGCTCTCTGTTGAGCATAGATTTGGCAGCAAATTTTAGGAGCTGTTGTGTAGTATGTGAATGCATCTTGGTCTTCATCAGTCATCTCATTGATATTTGCTATAATGTTAGCCATATGAGCCAATAAGAGCTCTAAGGTCTTCTGAAAAGTCTTTTCTTCCTGCTCTGCCACCCTCTTAGGATTGTTTGGTGGGAACAAAAGAGAGGGTCTTCAACGTGGCTGCTCCCAGACTTTGGAACTTCCTTCCTAGAGAGGCCAGGGTGGCCCCATCCTTGCTCTCCTTTTGCTGGCAATTCAAAACATCCTTGTGAGCAAGAAATTGAATGGGATAGACTTGTAATGGTGTGCTGTGCTGTTTTATGATTTATATAGTCTTGTAGTGAAATGTAATGTTTAGTATTTTAATGTATCATCATCATCATCATCATCTGTACACTCCCTGACAATAAAAACATTTTTTTAAATTACAATAAAAATTATAATCAAAGAAAAAAAACTATATAAAGCTATATAAAGTGGAATGCACTTCCTCGGAAGGTGGTAGAGTCTCCTTCCTTGGAGGTCTTTAAACAGAGGCTGGATGGCCATCTGTCAGGGATGCTTTGATTTGGATTTCCTGCATGGCAGGGGGTTGGACTGGATGGCCCTAGTGGTCTCTTCCAACTCTACGAGTCTATGATTCTATGATTCTAATGTATGTAAGCATATAAACATTCAAGACAGTTAAAATAGTCTAAAACAGTATAAAACCACATAAAATATACAAAAACTAAACAGCACAACCAAAATACACTCCCCCCCCCACACACACACACACAAACGCAAGCCACCCTGGGTTAACTTTATAAATTGTTTAATTACTTTTATATTTACACTTTTACCAGAGTTTTTGTACAGTTTTTAATCTGCCTCTGTACTAAAACCATCTCTGTATTGAACCAATGTTTGCTGTCAGTAATGGACTGGATAAAGTCAAACAAATTGAAACATAATTTTGACAAGACTGAGGTGCTCCTGGTTAGTAGTAAGGCAGGTCAAGGAATAGGGACATTGCCTGTGCTGAATGGAATTACACTCACCCTGAAATCTCAGGCTCACAGCTTGGGTGTGCTCCTGGACTCAACTCTGAGGCTGGATACCCAGGTTTCAGCGGTGGTCAGGAGTGCATTTGCACAGTTAAAAGTAGTGCACTAGCTGCACCTGTTCCTTGACACATCAGATCTGGCTACAATGACACATGCCTTGATTACATCCCATTTGGACTATTGTAACACACTCTATAAAGGGCTGCATTTGGAAACTATTTGGAAACTTCAGCAGGTTCCAAATGCAGCAGCCAAAATGCTGATTGGAGCCAGTTACAGGGAGTATATAACTCCCTTGTTGAAACAGCTTCACTGGTTACTGGACATGATTCAAAGCGCTGGTCATAAAGCCCTGTATGGCTTAGGTCCAGACAACTTGCCAAAGTCCTAAGATCTACGGGAGAAAGCTTTTCTCTCAGTCCCACCACCATCACAAGCTTGCTTAGTGAGGACATGACAGCCTTCTCAGTGGCTGCTCCCAGCCTCTGGAACAGCAGGTTAAGCTGGTTCCTTTCCTGCTTTCCTTTCATCGGCATACAAAGGCATTTTTATGCAAGCAGGCTTTTAATATATAACCATGTCAGGGAGGCTCTATATGGGTGTGTGCTTTAAATATGTTTTTTAAAACTTTTTGTATGTTTTTATGTCATTTTATACTGTTTTCAGCCAGTTGATTTTAATTGTTTTTAAATTTTTGTTGTAAAATATTTTAAATGAGTATGGCATAGGAACAACAACAACGTTTTAAAATATATTATTAGTTGCCATTAGTCTCATTATTGAAAAAAGATGGGGTATAAATGAATAGAAGAAGTAGTAGTAGAAATAACAGTAGTAGCAGCCACCACCACCATAGCCCTGCTTACTTTCTCCAGCATTTAATGTTGCAAATTGAGCATCCTTACATGCATACACAGGCAAATCTTGGTAATGAGATGCCTGCCTTTTCTATTGGTACACACAGGTACAAAAACATGAACTTGCATTTCTTAGCTGAGAGCTCAACATAACTTCAGTCATTATTGGTCATAGACCTCATATTGGAATTAAACTGGTTAGTATAATGCTGCCAAGAGGTAATTCAGTGCAAATTTCACCAAGTGGATAACAGAGTAGCTAAAATAGCCACTATTTAGCCTCAAATGACACCAGCTGGAAATTATCTCAAGGCTCTGCAATCATTACAGGACTGTGATAAAGTCTCTACTTCCTTCGTCTTCCACTTCAATACACACCATGCTATTATTTCTACTTTTGAATATAAAAAGAACTGAGGAGAATTTCCAGATTCTACTCAATGGTTAGCTATTGACTAGCTGTGATGAAAAGCCATGGATCAAAATACAATACAAAGTAATTATGCCTTTTTAAAAAATGAATCAACTTCTGTGGATATAGGAGCTTTTTGGATTATAGAAGATTGTTCAGCAGGGAGGTGAAAGATGTTTAAATTTGGTGTAAGCCCCGGAGTGTCTGGTATTAGCATTTATCAGCGCTGTTCAAAGACATTTTGCTGCCTGAGGCAAGGCTCAAGAAAATACCTCTCCATTTTTATCTACAAAAAAGAATGAGGACTTTATCACCCAAGGCTAAAAAATGGAATATTAACAGGATAAAAGTGTTTTTGACCAATGCTGTGTCCATCCTGCTGCTGCCTTGCATTCCATTTGCTACTGTAGTGCACCTTTTCATTGACGGGCAAAACCTGTCTATAGGCTCTCAATCTTGCTATTATTCCACAATTGCCTTTGTACAATAGGTTCCTTCTGCTGCAGTTCCACTTCAAACAGTCATGTGGTGTCAGTGGGTGTGATTTTGTTCCTTTCCCCTTCTCCCTCTCCCTTTTGCAATAATTGTGGCTGCCAACAGCTTCCTGAAGCCAATTGCTGTGTGCACATCCACATAGCAGCCTTCTGCAGGATGCATTTGGCAGCCACAATCACTTGCATGGGACTGCTGTGTGAATGTGTGCACAGCAGCCCCATGCTTTGAGAAGGGGAGGAGGAAGGGTTGTGGCTGTCAATTGTTTTCCAAAGCTGGCTGCTGTGTGCACATTAATGCAGCAGTCAGATTTAGGAGGCAATTGGCAGCCATGATTACTCCTTCCCACCCTTTCTCCCAGAAGGCAGCATTTGGTAGTGCGGAAAACAGATAATCTGACCATGTATTGCCAAACTGCTATTATAGGGGGAAGTGTGATAAGAAACGATGCTAAACCTGTATGCTTCCATTCTTAAACTAGTGCAATTGTGGTAGGACTGCAGCCTGGCGTGATCAAGTCCTAAGTAGACTGGCAACTGAATCTTCATATCCACCCTTGGAATGGGACAGTATCTTGCACAGAACCTTCTAGTCACAGTAAGAACTCTGACTTTAGAAGATGCATGGACCAGGTATGTATTTCTAAATGATGGATTGCAACTCCCATAAACCTTAACTAGCATATACAATGATGAAAACAAAGCTGACCCACCCCTGCTTTAGGAACCTGAGCATATTTTTTGTTTTTGTTTTTTCCAGCTTCTGACTTCCTGTTGCCTTTTCCTTGTATGTGGTTCTTTTAGAATGTAAGCCTCTGGGCAAATCCTGTCTTGTAACTTTCAGCATTTATAGAAGCCATACTGGAAGCCTTTTCAACTAAAAAAAACAAGGTGAAAAGGTTTCAGCTAAATCATAAATAAATGACAAGTTAGTCAAAGGAAGGCTTACTACTTTTCTGAAGGATAATGTCACGGCCAGCTTTATATTTCCTAACTATTTTCCCCTACTATGGAAGTCATTCAGATTCTTTCCACTTAGAATCATGCTCTTCTTATGCCAGGGGAAGAGGAGTCCTCTGCTTTCATAGGATGTCACCCAACAGTCAGTGAATGAGTATGAAAAGTAACCTTAGGGATGAAACATTTGGTTTCAATGTCAATTGATTTTCTCCATATTCCACCTGCATTCTCATCCTGTCTTCATTTTGTGTTGGGTTGTGAGACTTTGGCAGGCATCCTGTTCATAAATTATGTTGATGTAAGTCTTGACTTGCAGTGTTACAATTCACTTTGACAGTCTCTTTTGACTGTGCAACAACTAAGTCTCCTCCCCAAAAACCAATCACACATCCCCTAACAGCCACTTCTGTGTCACTGGGGTGAGGTGGGGGAATTAACATAGGAGTTTATCAGACAAGGGAAATTGGAAGTATAATCCAATGGCAATCCGAACGCAATCATGGGGTTTCATGTTATTGTGTGATAGACTACCACATGCAATTTCGGGCAATGGCAAGCTATTTTCAGGCAATGGGAAGTCAGTTTGAACACAATTCGAATTCATGTAAATTCACTGAACTAGCAAATTCACGTGAATGCGTTCTGGCCCCACTTTCTTTTCATTCAAAATTAAGAGATAGTCCCCCAGTGTGATAAACTCCATAGATGCTTCCAGCTCTTTTCCTGTACCTGGCTGTGCTCCAAACACATCATCTGCAAGAAAAGCCCAGAATGCAGGGAGGTAAAGAGCTATACATCCCCCACATCTCCAGCAACACAGAAATGCTTGTGTTGGGAAGTACTGCACTGTTTAAAAAGAAAATTTGAGGGGGGGGGGGAAGCTCCAGAAAATAAGAGCCAGCATGGTGCAATGGCTAAGCATTGGATTAGGACTCTAGAGACCATGGTTCAAATCCCCACTTGGCCATGGAAACCCAGTGGGTGATCTTGGATGAGTCATATTCTCTCAGCCTCAGAGGAAGGCAAAGGCAAAACGTCTCAAGAAATCTTGCCAAGGAAACCCTATGATAGGGCAATTTTAGGGTCACCATAATTCGGAAATGACTTGTAGTCACACAACTAGGAGATGTAGTTACAAACACATGTCTACTGTATCTCCTGATGTCATTGTCGTCGTCTTCTTCTTCTTCTTCTTCTAAAAAAACCACTGCAGGGTTTTCCCTGCTTAAACACTGCCCCTCCAAATGCACATACTTTGAGCAAAGTTTTTAACCCAATTAACTAGATTTATCTGCACACACTCTTTTTCAAATATATGTATTTTCAGCCATTCACATTTTAAAAATGTGTGCATCATTTCTGTCAAATTTTATTTTATTTCTCCAGCACATCTAACAAGTCTTGCAAATGTGCAGATTTTGGAGGCAGGGTGCTCCGTCTTGCAGCAAGTTGTGGGTTGTGTGAAAGGGAGACTTTCACTGGAAATCATGACCATAACAAAATTCTTTGCCATCCTCAGTCCCATTTGTGAAGTCATGGGATATAATTCAGCATAGCATCCCCAAATCCTTTTATCTGGCAGACGCAACACTACAAAGATTTGGACAGCTACAATAACCAGCCTGTGTAACTTCATTTTTGTAAGTGCTTTTAATTTATTTCAGTTACATTTATGCCCTTTTGTACTCACTGTCCTGTGACATCCAAGCAATTGGCGTATCACTGGTAAATGTTGTCCACAAAAGGCGATTAAGGGAACAGAAACCATCTATGATAAAAGGCTGAAATTATGGGGATTGTTTCCTTTTGAGAGAAGACAAGACAGAAGAGGGAAAGTAGCATGCAGAAGGAGCCCATAGTATAATGGCTGTTGGTGAGAAAGAGCAGAATATGAATCTTATCTCATCAAAATGCAAGATGTAGAGAAATATTAAAAAATGAATGGTGGGGTGGACTACTGTGCTGACAAGTTGCAGATTTAGAATGAGTGTGAATTGCTTAACACAGAAATACATTGAAAATTCATTACCTTGGTGTATGAAGTACATTGCTTCCTCAGGTGCCATAGTGTGAAGACATATGAGGTAGCAAGCTTTCTGTCATTAAGCAAGTCTGGATTTGGTCAATAGCTGGATGGAAGACTTTAAACCACTCTCAATGCCCCCATGGAAGAAATGTGAGGCATCAAACAAACAAGTTTTACTTTTATGGCAGGGAAGCTGTTCCAGCATAACTCTTTCCTGCATGCACAGGAGGGAAGCGTGCTCATTTTTCTCCTTTACTTTCACTGTACTCCCTCTTCAGTTATTTTTCTTGTGTTGGCAATTACTTTCTATTTTCAGACCCTCTCCAGGAAAAGATAACTGGAAATAAGTGGGTGAGGAATTAGAAGGTAAAGAGTTCAACATCCCCTTCTGCCTGGTCTAATGTAGTTTAAATTGCTCCACCCTTCCTTTAGGAGGACGGTATACATGATGATCTGACATATTGTTCCTGCAATATTTAATTTGAGTCTTGAAGTAGCACTGACATATGTATTATGATATTTTCTAATGTGTCCAGCTGGTAAGTGTCATGGAGGATAGTTTTTTGTGGGTTTTTTTGGCTATGTGGCCATGTTCTATAAGAGGTTATTCCTGATGTTTTGCCAGCATTTATGGCTAGCATCTTATCTAAAGAGGCCAGCCACAGATGCAGGCGAAACATCAGGACTAAACTCTTATAGAACATGGCCACATAGCCTGAAAAACCCACAAAAAACTATGGATGCCGGCCATGAAAGCCTTCAACTTCACATTGTCCTAGAGAACTTAGACAATATCATAGAATTGGAAGAGACCACAAGGGCCATCCAATCCAACCCCATTCTGCCATGCAGGAACTCTCAATCAAAGCATCCCTGACAGATAGCCATCCAACCTCTGCTTAAAAACCTCCAAGGGAATGTGTTCCACTGTCGAACAGCCCTGACTGTCAGGAAGTTCATGAAGACATGAGTAAGACATGGGAAATGGGTTTTTCCAGCACAACAAAAGACCATCTCCCTTGGAAAGAGAATGGCAGTACTATGGCAGCATGTGAAGAGGCATGGAGCCACTACTCTCCCATTCTGTTTCAGCTTTCTTTTCTCATGCGCTAAGGCTGTCTATCTCCTTTAGCAGAGTTCACAAGTAGCTGGATCGCTTGGTTCTCTCTGTGACTAGTTTTAGCAAAGTAAGGCAAGCAAGCAGTATGCAAGTTTCACAGTTTAAAACTTTATTAATGACATTTAAAGGTACATTCAAACATATATACATGCAGAGCCTAAGGGTGCATCTACACTGCAGAAATAATGCAGTTTGACAGCACTTTAAGTTCTATAGCTCCATCTTATGGAATCCTGAGAATCCTCTGGTGTCACCAAGTGTGGGTCAGCTGCTGGGGGGGGGGATGGTGGCAGCGAAAAGAGCATGTTTGGCCCTCTCCTTCACCATGATGTTGGAGGCCTCCTCATAAGGAGTCCTCGGCCGTTATAGGAAAGCCAGGAGGGACATGCTCAGGCCTCTCCTTTGCCACCATCATAGCAAAGCCGGGAGGGGTGCAGCAGAAGGAGGGCCTGACCAGGTATCACCCAATGCAGGCTATACTCCTGCACTTCCCCTAGTGACGCCACTGCTGCCACCCAGCACCAAAGTGTTTCTCCACCTCCCCTTCATGATTATCACAATGTTGGTGGTGCTAAAACAACCTACTTTGAGCTAGACAAGAGAAGAAGAAAACGGTGTGTGTGCAGATGTAAAAAGATTTTTTTAAGAAGAACTTCTTTGTTAGAGGTGTTGATTGCATCTATATTGCAGAATAAATGCAGTTTGACACTGTTTTAACTGCTATGACTCCATGCTTTGGTATTCTAGGTTTTGTAGTTTTGTGAGCTATTTAGTCTTCTCTGTCAGAGAGCTCTGGTGCATACAAATCTCAGGACTCCATAATTCAGAGGCGTGACAGTTAAAGCAGTGTCAGTATTAAGAAAAAGAGCCCTCCCTCCAGTCCATCTGCCTTGGTCCAGGCCTCAGAGGGAGAGAAGAATGCTGGACCTGATCCCCTCCCCCCTGACCATCCCCTTCTCCTTTTGTACCGTGTCTTTTTAGATTGTAAGTCTGAGGGCAGGGAACCGTCTGTTATCCCCTCTGTTATAAGCCGCTCGGATTCCCATTGATTGGGCGGCATATAAATAAATCCTATTTATTATTATTATTATTATTATTATTATTACTACTGCATTGATTCTGCACTGTGGTAACAGCCTCTGTTAACTGAGATAGGCCTGTATTTCATTTTGTCTGTCCTCCATCTTTATCTATGCACTTTGTCCACACCATGCGCAATGTTTTTACACCTCCATCATAGCTTTTCCTACCCACCTTCCCTCCCACTTCTCTCCCCGCTGCACAGTCAGAAAATTCATATCCACAAATTCTTTAACCATGCATTTAAGCATTCATAGTTTGAAAGTATTAAAAATATATATAAATTCCCAAAAGCGAACCTTGATTTTGCTATTTTACATAAGGGACGCCATTTTACTACGCCACTGTATTTAATGGGACTTGAGCATCCATGGATTTTGATATCCACAGGGCTCCTGGAACCAAACTGCAGCAGATACCAAGGGCCCACTGTACAGTTGTAAAACAATTGGACACCCAGGTTAGCTCCTAGCTTCAAACCTTCCCCTCAAATATGTAGAAAGGAGGAAGAAAGTGGATAAGGTAGTGAAGGGACATAAAAAATATGGCCAGAACAACAAGTAGACCCTGTTCCTCCTCCTTCTCCTCACACAATTGTAAATGCATAAGAAGAGAATGCTCCAAATGGGCTATTAAGGAGGAAAGAATTAGTTCAGGGACTGTGGAGGTAAAATGAATCATGTTAATAATAGTGAGTCATGTTAATAAGACACATATTAAAAGCAGTGGCTATTGAGTAACAAATTACTTTTTGAAAATAATGTTAGAAGGTCTGCCAAGTGTCTGTTCTTTTTGCTTTGTGAGGGAAATAGTGTGTGTTTGTGTGTGTGTGTGTGTGTGTGTGTGTGTAAGAGACAGAAAGAGGGAAGAAGGAGATAGGGTTTTATATACACATACACAGAGAGAGTAGCAGTTCATTTACAGTAATAATGCAATCGTACGTCTTTCTACTCAGAAGTAAGGTATAGATTAGAATCAGAGAATCAGAATTGGTAGAGACCCCAAGGATTATCCAGTCCAACCCCATTTGCCATGCAGGAATGCACAATTAAAGTACCCCCTGGCAGATGGCCATCCATCCTGTTTAAAAACCTCCAAAGAAGGAGAGTACACTACACTCGGAGGGAGTGTCTTCCACTGTCGAACAGCTCTTACTGTCAAGAAAATCCTCCTAATGTTGAGGTGGAATCTTTTCCTGTAGTGGGTACTGATCTGGATCCTATTTTCTGGAGCTGCAGAAAACAAACTTGCTTCATCCTCAATATGACACCCCCTCAAATATTTAAACAGGGCTACCATATCAACTCTTAACTTTCTCATCTGCAGGCTAAACATATCCAGCTCCCTAAATCGCACCCATTAGAGCATAGACTCAGGGCAGCAATCCCATTATTAATGCCACGCACATACATTAAGGTGACATCAACATAACTGGCCACACATTTCTCCTTGGTGACTTTAGAGCAGTGCAAGGGGATGGTCCACACCTCTGTTCTTTTCCATTATTTCGAGCCACACCACTGCATCTGCTCTGCTTCCTCCTTTTTCCAGCATGTATATTCCTATCAGTCAATAGCCATCATGGGCTTTGCTGGTCAGTCTATTGGATCTACTCTGATTGGATGCCTCCCCCATCCAGTTTCCTTTCTCCCTGCATGACTCAGTGGGTGAGGAAACTTTAAAAGTACACAAACATACACCCACACAAGATGGAGAAAGAAAAATATATATATATATTTCATTCTATTCCATTTTATGAAAATGTTTGGCCATGGGATCAATGGTGAGGGGGTAGATTGGGCTACCAGGTCCCTCTTCCTTCCCTGCATCCAAGTGAGAAAACAGGGACAAGGCCATCCTGGCCTCCTTAGCGAGGGAGTTTTGTACTAAAAAAAAATGAGTCTAATGCTTAAAATGAGCCTAATTGTCAAAACACTTTAACATTTTGATTGTAACTACTGAATAATAATGGAAAGGAGGTCAGTGGAAAATGGTGAAAATCAATTTCTGAAACGTTGCATGAGTCTGAAAGTGGTGCGTTATCAAGGGGAGGGGGAAAGGGAAGAATGCAAGGGAAGGGGGAAAAGAAAGAAAAGCCAACATATTTCAAGAAAGGGGCTTGATGCAACTCATGAATAAGCAGGTACCCTCTAAAAAAGCAATGGAAACTCTTGATACTTCCCAAGACATTTTCCCCTTTCCAAAGATATCCTTAGATGATAGTGTTTGTTCATTTTGTAATTAGAACTGATTTTAGGCTGGAGATATCTGGATGTAGTTTCTTTTAAAAGGAAATCTTCTGCTTGTTCTGCTGTATATTTTTATTTATTCTGTATGCATGCATGCACCTATGGTCAAAGGAATCATAGGGCCAAACTAGACATGATGTTAATTCCCAGAACTGATGCAGAATGTGGAATGTGCAAAGTAATCATTCCTTACCAAATTCTGCTTAGGATTAATCATACAGAAGCAGAGACGTTATTAACAAACAAAGCAAGCGTCATGTGCAAGATGAAGGTCAGTATCATGACTATAGATGTAACAACGTCAAATATGCAGCCTTGAATTAATTCAGGGGGTACATGGAAGATGCTGCAGGTCTTTGTGTGTTCACATACACTCAATGCTTTTCATCACCCTGACTATGTGAACTCCCCATAGTCACAGCATTTTATGGGGACTGTCTTTGATGTGGTTTTGGGAATACAGGCTGAAGTGTGAAGGAGTAGATTTGAATGATCTTCTAATGCATAAGAATATAAGCAGAAAGGTGCTAGAATAGATGAAAGCTCACCTAATCTCTTCTAGTTCCTCGCAATGGGTGTGTTACCCAAATTGTTAGGCTACCGAGATGGCATCCACAAATTGATATATAATAGAGGAATTTTACTCATTCAAATTAATAGCAGTGATAGGGCTCCGGGTAATTTCAGGGAGTCAGGATCCCACCTATGTTTAACAGGTCTAAGAACTAGAACTCCCAGAGTACAAAGTACAAGTTAAGTTTTATTTATTAATAGTAAAGGGGGAAATCACCATTCACACAATAGCATACACACATACTATATACAAGAACTAACAAAATTAAAGCTTGTAGCAAGGTTGAGGGAAGACAATACTTTACCAGTTCAGAAGTGGAGCTCCAGTCAGGGGATGATGGAAGTGCCAATGGCTCAACAAGGCTGCCTGAAAAATGGGGGTGTGCCAGCCTGTGTCAAAGGATCAATACAAAATCTGGCAGTATTCCTCCCCGATTTCAGACTGAGCCAAGATGTGAGTGCCAAGGCAAACTTTTTATAGAGTCTTGAGGCAGCTGGGTAGATTTCCAACCCAATGGGATTCCCACCTGGTTGATGGTTTTAACTTCAGAGTTACAAAGAGCATTCACAGCTGTGGCTCCTATGTATTGGAATAACTTCCTGGAAGAGATTCGATGTTATCTCCACCCTGGACGCCTTTATGAAGGCGCTGAAAACCCATCTCTTCCAGCAAGCATACCCCTCTGACCCTCTATGAAGGAAATCACCCAAATATATATCTATCTCAGGACATTTTTATATTGTATTTGTAAATTGTGTGTTTTTACAAAATATGTTATTACTGAAGCTGATTTTAACTAATTGTAACTGTGATATATTGTGATTTGATAATGGCTGTAATCCCGCCTCGATCCGTAGGGAGAAGTGAGAAAATATAAATAAAATTTTTATTATTATATTATTATTATTATTATTACAAAATGATTATTTTTGGTTGATAGCAGGGACATTGGTTTAATCAAGAAGTAGTAAGATCAGGACAACCCCAGGGAGTTTGGATAGGATTGGGTGTGGGAAAGGACAATGGGGCTGGTAGTCCAGTGCACAAACCACAATGCTACACTGGCTCTCACCACTCATTTTCATACATGTATTTATTTGAGAAGTATTAGCCTGTTTCCACATCTTTTCCTCAATAGCCACATGCTTCAAAAATGTGTTCTCCTTCTAGCTTTCCACCAAACCTTTCTTAAAATACCAGTGTATTACGATGTCCCAAACTGAACACTGCACCTCTTTTCATATTGCTTAAGTAAAATAATAATAATACTAAACTACTAATCCAATGAGAACCCATAATCTATTAGCTTTTCTGTTTCAGCTGTCCCATTATCTCTATTTAAATATAATTTTAATTGATTTTTTCCTCACCTTTTCTTGCAGATAGCAACTAACTCGTAGTAAGTCATAAGCCATCAGTGTATTTTCTTGCACTTTAAACCCACTTTACATTTCAATTCTAGACCATTCTTCCTTTGGAATATTTTACATTTGTTTGTACATACTTTTATCTGAATAAATTGGTTGAGACTGGAATCACTAACACAGTTGGACAGATGGTAAAATATGCTTTTATGTTTCTATGACAGCTTTCCCAGGTCTGCCATCATACTATGCAGTTCTTAGTATTTTTATCCTGCTGTTTAGAGACATATATAATACTTTCTATCTTTGTGTAAAATGATTTTATTTAAAATATGTCAAATATCTTTGGTTTCTAAGACATGATCTTTTAAGTGTTTTATTTCAGACTATCAGTTGGTGCTTGGCTAATGTGAAAAAGCTGTCAAAAACTGACTGATTTTCAGATTGATACAAGCCCTGCTCCAAATGGGTAAACTTGAAAAACCTGTCATAGCAACATAAAATTCTATCTACTTATATTTGATTATTTGGTCAGCTGTATCTGTGATTTCAGCCTTCACCTATTTATTCAGCCAGGTAAAGTGGAATACGGTACAAACAAATGTAAGAATATCACAAATGGCCTCAGGGTGAGAAAGATTAATGAGATATGCAATATGTTAAGGTCTTTATATGTATATTTTTAAACTGTCATCTCTCTAAACTAGTGCTACTCAAAGTGATGGTTCCTGGACCACTGCTGGTTCAAACGCTATCAGCTGCTAGTCTCTGGCAAGTTTCCAGGGAAGACAGAATCAATTGTAGTCAATGGCCACAAATATAGTAGCAGTCCCCTACATTAGAAAACCTGATTAAGTACTGTTCTAAAGTCTCCCACTATTGTATTATTATATTGTTATTATATTGAATTATCATCAGTGTGCCGATGACAAGCAACTTTATCTCTCCTTTCCATTTAATTGCAAGGAAGCTGTTTCTGTACTAAACCAATCTGCTGTCAGTAATGGACTGGATGATGGTGAACAAATTGATTCTTAGACTGGGCAAGACAGAGATGCTCCTGGTCAGCTGAAAGGCAGATCAGGGAATAGGGATGCAGCCTCTGCTGGATGGGGTTTCAGTCCCCATGAAATCTCAGGTTTGCAGCTTGGGTGTACTCCTGAACTTGGATCTGAGCCTGGATACCCAGGTTTCAGTTGTGGCCAGGAGTGCAGTTTCGAGGGCCCCCTGTTCCAGGAAAGGGCGCAGCTGGCGTATCAGCCGAAGCTGATAACAGCCGCTCTTGACCGTCACATTCACCTGATTCCTCATCTGAAGCGACGAGTCGAGAAGCACTCCCAGACTGCGAACACAGTCCTTTGAGGGGAGCGCAAGCCCCTCTAGGACTGGAGGTTGCAGCCCAATCCCTGGTTTGGGGGCCCCTACCATAAGTACCGCCATTTTGTCTGGATTCAACTTGAGCTTGTTTTCCCTCATCCAATCCATTACTGCCTGAAGACACTGGTTGAGGGGAAAGATGCCATCTGTCATTGTCACTGATGACCAGGACATGGAGAAATATATTTGGGTGTCATCAACATACTGATAACACCCGGCCCCATATCCACGGATGATTTCTCCCAGTGGCTTCATATAGATGTTGACTAGCATCAGGGACAGGATGGCGCCTTGAGAGACACTGCAATTAAGCTCTGTTTTTGAAGAGCGACTGTCCCCAAGCATCACCCTCTGGAACCTGCCCGAGAGGAAGGAATGGAACCACTGCAACACAGTGCCTCCAATTCCTAACTCTCTCAGGCGTTCCAAGGGGATGTCGTGGTCTACTGTATTGAATGCCACTGAGAGGTCCAGCAGCACCAACAGGGTCACACTCCCTCTGTCAATGGCTAGACGGAGGTCATCAGTTAAAGCAACCATGGCAATCTCCACCCCATACCCAGTCTTGAAGCCCGTTTGAAATGGATCAAGAAAATCAGCTTCATCCAAGACCGCTTAGAGCTTAAGAGCAACTGCCCTCTTGATCACCTTGCTCAAAAAATGGCAGATGGGAAACAGGCCTATAATTTTTCATGTCCAGGGGTCCAGGGAGGATTTTTTCAAGAGCGGTCTAACTATCACTTCTTTCAAAGAGGATGGTATAAGAGAGGAAGAGGCCATAGAAAGGAAACCGGTGGGGGAGGGGGAGAAGCCCCAAAGTAGAGATTTTTTTTTATTTCAAGAAAGACAGAGAGATATATAAAGAAATAGGATAGAAGAAAGAAATATAATGAGGTAGGAGGGTTAGATATAAAAATACTGTTGGCCCTCCATATTCACGGATTCCTTATCAACAGATTCAAACATCCACAGCTTGAAAATATTCAAAAATATATAAACTCCAAAAAGCAAACCTTGATTTTGCCATTTTATATAAGTGTTTTATTATCATGCTTTAAAAATATTATTTCTCTTTTTTAACTTTAGTAGTGTTTTAGCGTAATCTCTAAAAAAATTATTGTAAGCTACTTTGAATCTCATCTCAGGAGAAAGGTAGGACATAGATTCAATTAATCAGTCAATTAATCACTGTCTCTTAACAAGGTAACTATTCGCTAATTTGTGTCCAAGAGATTACATTAAGATAGCAAATTTATATAGTCCCTTCAGAAGAATGAACTACTCTAAGACTGCAATCTTATATGTGCTTCTCCTGGTGTAAAACCTAACTGGAATTTATTTCTGCATAGATACATCAAGTACTATACTGTAAGTCTATCAAATCTTGTTAGTTCCTTCTGCTCCAATCATAGCAACCATGTAGTTCTCCAGATGTTGGACTAAGTCCCAGCAGCTTTAGCCAGCATAGCATGATGCTTACCCCAACTCTCATCCATATTTAAGTGATCATAAAGACGATGTTTGCACTAAGGTCTGTGTAGACTAGGGTAAAGATTATGGTAGGGGAGCAGAGAACACTTTTGTTCACTCCCTGGACTTACTGCAAGGTGTACCCAACATTACCAGGATTCACACTGCTGAATTTCAATAGCAACCAGGCAAAAAAACAGATTTAAAAATTTGTTTTGAATTTGGTGGCAAACCATTACAAGCCATTCAAATCAGCAATATGTCACTAAATATGCTGCTCCATTTTGATGATTTTTAAGTGCCTTGTGGGTTCTATGCTAGTTGTACGTTGCCCACATGCAAGTATGTCACAAAAAAGAAATCTTATCTGACATTTTAAAATTTATGGTATTTTAAAAGTTATGAATCTTACTATTTGTTACTGTGTAGTAAAAAAAAATTGTACTTATGAGTTCTAATCCTTTGTGGAAACAGATTTACACAGAACACACTACTCAACTAGACAAGAGGAGAACATGTAAGTGAACTGAAAATAGGTAAAAGCGTTCGCATAACTTTGTGATTCAATAATGTATGATAAAATCAAAACACAATTCTGTTTATTAAAAAATATGACTTCCTACTTAGGTTTATTTTTTTCCTTTAATACAGTTCAGCATTTCAGAGTTTTGCATTCTACACACTGTTCTCATTTTATTAGCATCAAAACACAAGACATATAGCAAGACCTTCAAACACAAATAAATACCAAATAACAATACAACGAACTGAAGGACAACATATAGTAATGCTATTGGGAAATTAGGACATGTTGCTAATTGTTATTAACAACATGGTATTGCTGAGCAATAAATTATACACTTTAAAGTTTCCTTTTCTTAAAAAAAAACATACAAAAACCATTGATTACCAGATTCATTTACTTGCACTGTATCCTTTATAGCTATCAATAATTAAGACAGGCAGAATATACACAATCAAATGAGGTTGGCCTTCTTTGGTCTTTGTCTCTGGATCAGAAAACTGAACACAACCAATGTACCTTTTTATCAAAGAATATGAAATAAAAACAAGTAACACTAGTTTTAAACAGACTGATTTGTACACAGTTCATGTTTACTGATGTATTTAGCAGATATTTCTTCTTGGAAAAGGATGCCCATTTCCCAAACTCGTCCAATTAATGACATTTTATGAATGTTAAAGGTTATCCTACTTGTCCTAAATAGGAATAGATTCATAAGTTCATCATTCAAAATGGAGTGTCCTTAACATTCCCTATTTATCCCCATACCACTCGAGCTTTTGGATCACAGTGAGGAAAACATGTTTCTTATACAAAATGCAGAAGGTATATATATATATATATATTCTAGAGAGCTACATGGAAATTAATACTATGAGGGCGATTCAATGCCTCAGCAATGGCAGAAACATTCATTTTACCTATTCTACAAGTACTGAAAATTCAACTCCTCTGCCAGTGGAAGAAGTCATAGCTGGACAATGTTTTGTTCACAAGCAACAGCTTCATTTAAAGCTCAGAATATTCTTTTACAGGCAATGAGATCCTTCATGATGGCAATGGTGGCTTTTCTCAAAAACCCAGTTTATCAGGCAGCTCACTGCCAATACTGACATTTATGAGAAGCTACAGTCCTTGCAGAAGTCACAATTGCAATTACAATTTTGTTCTCAAGTACAAAAACTATCCTTCACTTTTGTACTTAACTGGTGCATGAATCTAATCTAATATGGGGGAGGGAGAAATCCAGATCTTAATTTCAAATATATTATGGGATTCAAGATCTGGGAGACTAGGTCAAGCTGCGTATTTATAAAAATTTAAATGTTCACTTGAACCTTAAGGAATAAACTCAGTAAAAATAATAATATAATATAGACATCCCCTGCCTGATCCTAAGCTTTGATAACTCATCAGTGCTTGGAACTGGGCATACCAATAGCTGTTCCAGCAATTTAAACTCAACATTCTCCCAGAACTTTGGGCAAATATTTAGCATCAGGGCTTAACTTACCATGAAGTGGAAGACAAAAAGCTACATAGTTTTGCCAATACACTAGAAGTTAATTTAGGATTGAATAGACCCCCTTTGTGGTATTATTACTGTCTCAAAGCAATAGTGGATGCTTCTAATTTGCTTCCATAGACAAACTCCAGCTTTCTTCCATTTAGCACTGGTCTCAACAAAAACAAGTGCCAGTTTCACCACAAGAGTTTACATCCAAGATGGTTCCTGAAAAAGTGGTTCTCATGGGTACATGCCATATAATTCATTTTGTTAGAATGAGCAGAGCCTGAAACCTCAGGCACAGCAAATTCACGACAGTTACTTTTCAGAGAGTTTAATGGGTAACTCTTTCTCACAAAATGACTGCACATATCCTGTATCTCTTAGGAATAGATTGCAGGAGCCATGTCATGAATGCAAGAATGTTATGTTGAAAATGATCCTTGAATTAAAAGGCAGGAAGTAATAGTTAAGCCCTCAATATTTTGTTTTAAAATATGTACTTAAAATACTCACAGTGCAAAAGTTGACGAACCAGAATTAAGTCATGCACTTAAAAATATTTTCCCCATTTGCCTTATCCAATAAAGCCCTTGAAATTTAATCCTCCACAACTGAACAAAATTAAACAAACAGAAATTGCTCCTCAGAAGACTTTATAAAACCAAGACACAGGTTATCTTCATTACTGGGCACACATGGGAATATACACATTGAATTCCCCATTTATCTCATCTGTTCCTAATGTTGGGGACATTGGAACAGGGACATTTATGCTATCACATCACAAATATGTTCCCAAAGCATGGCGGCTGATATGCCAGTACAAACTTTACAATTTTGTAAAGTGGATTCCTTGCCCCTCTTCTTCATTGAGATAGAGATACGCTTCTGTGGCTTGAAAGTAGCACAAGGAGGTAAGAGCCTGTGTATCCTATATAGCACCAACACTGACTTTTCCTCCATGTAACATTCAATTTCAGTTTGTACAGAAATAAACAATCCTTATTTGAGGCTTGACTGACATTTGTAAAGCAGTGCACAGACGATAGATGCACCAAGCACCAAGTTACTGTTTTAAATAGACTGAAATACCAGACTGACTGGCTTTAGTAACTTATTTTTGGATTGATAACAGTGAGAAGTACCGAACACAGTAAACTGAGAAAGCTAGTAGACATTTATATGCTGTCAATTTACTCATTGTGCCTACTATACATTTTGAGATGACCCTCCTTCCACATACATTTTCAGTCTTAATGACTCATGAACCCCCCTATCGTTGTAGGATTTTCAGTATGGACATTGTAAAGAAGCAGCAGCAGCAGCAATATACATATCACACTAGGCAAAGCTGAATTCATGTTCCGAGCTTTCCCTGCCCAAACCATGATCAGGCAACATACAGATTGCCAGTTCCTTGTGCCTCTACCAGTTTTTGCAGTTCTTCTCCTAAGCAAGGCACAGGCTCTTCCATGGGGTGGGGTGCCCATTTGTTGTCAAAACTACAAGTGAACATGTAATCACTTGCAGTTTTGAAACAAAAAAAAATATATAACCACTCATTTTTGGAGAGGGCAGAGTCCACTGAAAGTCTTGGGTTGGGAAAACTGGTTCCTGGACCTGCTAAAATTGCCCACCCTTGGCCAGGACAATTAACATGTATAAGCCCCACACATTCAGAGCATGGCTAGGGGAAAGTAATCATTAGCCAATTTATCAACTGCAGTTTTAAAAGTTTTTTGTTACTTAATGACACAAACCCCAGAATCCATGATTGGTAGCAAACTATGACTAAGATTCATAAGGGTATACATGTACCCCAGTGTTTTGCAGTTGTATTCTTGTCTTTTTCTTTTCTTTTTTTTTTGTGATCTGTCTTCAAAGACACGCCTCCCCCGCCCCCGAATTTCCTTGGATTCAGCACAAGAACTTTTCTTAAGTGTTGCTTGTGCACACTTTTTTTGTGCTAGAGAGACAAACAGAGGGTTTACTTCAGGTTTCCTACTTGATCATGTAATCTGGTTTTGGCTATTCTAACAGCAGTGGCTCACCAAGGTCTACAGTAGAGGCCTTTCACAGAATCTGCAACCTAATCCTTTTAGCCTAAAATGTCAGGAATGAAACATGGGACCTTCTGAATGCAAAGTATGTGTTCTAACACAAAGGGATGATCCCTTCCTTACCAAGACAGTAGTCCAGGGGAAGTTTCTGAGAGATGGAGAACATTCAGAAGAGCACAAGCACATGCCACTTAAGTCATCAACTTTGTAAGTGAAATTAAATTTCCAGGCTACTTTAAAACCTACCCACCTATTTATATTTTTGCATAGTTTGCATTAATGAAGGCATCAAGACTACAGGAGTTACTGGAACATTTGATATATCACCAAAATGCAGAAAATAGCTTCTGTAGTAAATACTGTCTACCAGCCTTGATGTGCACTAAACAATCAATATTGTAGCAGGCTGATTTATCAGTGAAATGCCTCTTCAGAATGATGGGAAATCAATATAAACAGGTGTGGTTTTAAAAGTTAAAGCCATTTAAAAAGATATCCAAAGTCTCACTGAAGCAAGACAAACTGGCAGCATTTGAACAATGCAACCTCAACAATTTGCAGGATTTTATATTATTATCATTAAACCAAATTTCTATTTGGAATCTGAAATGACTGGCCAAGCACAAATCATTCTGCATCTTCAAAATTTCCATTTTCCAAGGTGTAGGGAAACAAACTTTCCAAAGGGAATGGGCTGAAGCTTAAGAGATCTATTACATTTCATTACCTGTAATACCATACCCCCCACCTCCCCCCCCCAGGCTTACTCTACATTGTTCTCAGGATTAATGGAAGTTACAGTATAATGCTGAAAATCAATGCTGCATATAAGCTTACCTATACTGTGGTGTTGACAGTAGCTGAAATGAAATCAACACAGAAGCAACACAGTCATGCAGAAGAATCACACTATAATCTTAGGCACTGGAACAGTTTAATCCTGTTTGGATTTGAGACTTTTTAAAAAGATAATCCAGTAAGGTAGACACATATGACACATGTTTAACTCATGTGGCGGACTAAAGTGCTTTGTTACGTGGAAGAAAGAAAAGCTCCTTAGACATCTTGGATGGGAAACAAAGAACAGCAGCACTGATATTGTGCTTTCTTAAGAGATCCTCAAATGTCAATGGACAGAACTGTACTCAAACAATGAATTCTGTGCAGATGCATTGAAAGACAAAATGCTAGAGGATTAAATAACCACAGTGCATCTCCAGTTCAACAGCAGAAGGGCTGCACTACAAAAAAAAATGAGAAAAAGAATACAAAAGGTGTCACTGAAATGTCTATTTGATGAATCACCAATTCACAATAAACACTAAGCAATAACTAGGAGTTTTGCTTCCTCCACCATCTCCCTTTAAGAAGAGATGTTAATACAACTGCATCAATACAAATCATCTAACTAGCTGCCTTATCTTTCTAGGTTTCATCATGAATCAAAGCCAATCAAAAGTAAACTCAGAGTGCAACACTAAACTAGGCTATTAAGGATGAGAAAAAAAGAGGTACTATTTGAAGCTGCAAATCTTTCCACAAGCCTTGAACTGTAAAAGTCTATTTCTACTGAACACTTGTCAAATCTGAGTCTCCCCAAGAAATATTTAAAAACTCTTTAAAAAATAGAAATGGAATGGCCTAATGTAATTAGGCGTATCTAATTCAAGTTGTAGTTAGTGGGCTAATATTTGTTATGTTGGGTTTCAAATGTACCTTTTTCTCTATCTCAGCTTTTGAGATGGACTAAAAATGCATCTCATCTGAATGTTTCATTTGAAAGGTAAAAGTTTACCAGGGCAGTTTCCAGTGCAAACTGGCATTTATACATGATCATGCAGCCCAAATGTACTGTGGAGAGCCCTGGTGGCACAGAGGTTAAATGCCTGTACTGCGCCACTCACTCACAAACCATAAGGTTGCGGGTTCAATACCAGCCAGGGCTCAGAGTCTGCATCCATCCAAGGTCACTAAAATGAGTAACCAGCTTGTTGGGGACAATTAGCTTACACTTTGTAAACCACTTAGAGAGTGCTTAGGTGGTATGAAGTGGTATATAAATGAAGCTGCTGCTATTGTTGAAAAGGTGAGGAAATCAAACTATAACTAACATGAGGCAATTAGCATTCTATCAGGTTCTGGACCCCTGGACTAATATCTTTAATGAAGAGTATTATGCAAGTCCACATTACAAAATTTGCCTCCTATTAGTGCTGAGTGGGCTTATCTGGAAACAATTTTGCCACAAGCTGACTTCTTGGGTGGTATGCTAAAAACATTACACAACACAGTGAGAGAGAACCATTTTACATAACACAATCCCCTCCTGCTGAAATCTCAGAACTCCTGTGGAGAAGAAAGTCCAAAGCTGACCCACTTGGTGTCATTTGCCACATAGGTGACTACCACAAATGTGAATGGCACCAAGTGGGACCCTACCTTCCCTTCAAACATTGACCTTTCCCTCCTGTGTCCTAGAACAGAAAATAATTATGCATGGAAATTATTTTCCTTTTGTCTTGGGGGAGGGTGAGATATTAACAGATATGAAAATCTGTACTATGAGCTGGAAGGAGGAAGGGGGAGAGTTCATGGGAACACAGCAAATGCCACAATTACTGATATACAGTCGTGTTTAATTGTAGCACATTTCAGTAACAGAAATGTGACAAGCCTAATTATGGCATACCCTAAAAGATCTGGGGCTTTTTCACCCTACAGTGTTATAGCATTGTCATTCCACTTTAATTGCCATGATTCCATCCTATTTATTTAAATTAAATAAATGAATAAACAAACCCTGGGATTTACAATCTGAACTAAAAATTCTCAGCTAGGGACTTCTAGTCCTTCACAAAACTGCAAAACCCAAGATTCCACAGGATGCAGCCATGGCAGATATAAAGTGGAGTCATAGTGCTATAACTGTGTATTGTAAAATGAACTCTAAGGTCTTTCAGACCTTGCTAATACCAAGTGGATAAAAAGAATGTCATTCTATTAACACATCAGATAATAAATGGTATTTATAACCTATTGTGGTTACTAGCCATTTGGAGACCCAGGAAAGAAAATTACAAGGAAATCTACTCTATTCACATTTTCAAGGGTTTTAAAAATAATTTGTTTTTAAAGGAATGCTGCACGCATAGGGCCTAGTTTCTAACACAGCAATTCTCTAAATAGCATCATATTCAAACAGGACATAAACTGTTCATAGAAGATCACACATGTAAAAAATTCTGTGACATAGTAGCAATGGATAGGTGAGCCCTTTGGACATTTCCACTAGGGAATCCTGTTTTCAGTAAAATTCTGTAATGCATATACAAAAGCTCAGCTGCCTATATTCATGACCATTAGAATAGTATAAGCCAAGTTAACTCTTTCTCCTAAAGCAGAAGGTGATGGGTTTACATCGGCCTGCATAAAACTGCACCACGTGTATCTTCGGCAGGAGGTCTTCCTTTGATGTCAAGAGCTAGAATTCTAACACATGCCTTCTCAAATTAAGTTGTACCGGTTGACAGCTAAGTACCATAAGAGAGAATACAGTACCTGAACAATGGAAGGCAAGAAGAGGAAGACGGGTTGCTACTGAATACTTTGGCTGCCAAAAAGCAGGCAGAATTCAAGCAGGTGCCTGAAAAAACCCATGAGGACCACTCAGCATGCACTGTATATTTATTAACAGAAAAATACTTCTGGCAGGCACTGCGTGGGAAGGCACAGCCATAAAAGACAATGGCAAGAGCAAGGAACTTAACTACAACAGACATAAACTCTCAACTGAGCCCTAGACATAAACTCTGGCTGAAATACCCTACCTAAGTGGAAAGTTGAGTGGATACAATATGACTGCTGAAGAACAGGACACATCATTCCTTTTCCACATGTGTAATGGCCTAATCTAGGGGAGCACCCACTTGTTACATAGCACCCATGCAATTGAAGCAGCACCCACATGGTTGGTGTACAGTCAAGCTATGCCATTTGACTTACTAGTCGCACAAGGGACTATTACAACAGAAGTCAATAAATTCTGTGGGTCGCAATCAGCATGATTCAAAGGCTGGAAAATGCTTTCTAGTAAAGCTCAGGTAGTCAATTAAATAGGAGGATCATGTGGGTTTTCCTGCAGGGGTTATGTGTCTGTCTGCAAGAAAACAACCATTGTTAATGTACTAGTTAAAATATTTTCTCACGATTCTGAATTGAGCCAATCTGAAATTTTGTTAGCTCTGCTACCTATAAGCATGGCATCACGCAGCCGTTCTCCTATTGCCTTGGAAATAGAGGGTGCTGTCAGAAGTCCAAGCTCCATAGGAGCATTGTGCGCAAAAAAAATATAGCACCTGAATAAACAGTATTCCATGAATCTGAATTGATGGAATCTCTGGGAAGTCTGAAGCACAGGACTTGGCTTCTATTTCATCATGCTGCAAAATATCGGTGGGCTTTACAGACCAGTCAGCATGTTATGCCTAAAGTCCAATTAAAATGAATATTTCAGGAATCTGAAATTAAAATCTAAATACAAAGCTATGATTTATAAAGCAGCACATCACAGCTAAGGCACATGAATGCATGCAAGCCACCTTTTTCCCACTGAGACACTGCTTTCTCCTTACGGACTTCCTCTGTAAGATGCAGTCACTTCTAAGTAGAGGATTAATTAGCAGGTTTCCCATAGAAGTTACTCAGCACTACGCCTCCTCTCAAACACCAAAAATATGTTGCACATTTATGCTTTAGCAAAAAATAGATTATATATATGTGTGTGTGTGTGTGTGTGTGTGTGTGTGTGTATACACACACACACACATATATTTTAGAGAGCTTGGTCTGAGCGCATGAGGCAGAACTTTAAAAACATACAGGATTCCGTTTAGAACTCCAAAGTTCAACAAATGCCCTATTTTAGGGTGAAAATTATAAATCTGATAATGATGCACAGCATCCATGAGTGATTATTTTTCCTTAATTTTGAAATAGTGTCATTAACTACGACATATATTGTAGGTTTACATTTCTAAAGAGAAATAACAGCAGTAGTTGAATAGTTTCTTTTCATATCACAAGTGATAACCTGCATTTGATCTTTTTCTTCCAAGAAATATCAGTCTATCAACAGTTTTAAAATAAAATGTTTTCTGTAGCAATTAATAGAACTCTAAACAAAAATATGACTCTGATTTAGACGCTTTCAAGAAGATCTGGACATTTTGTCGAGGTCTGATAAAGTAATTATTTTAAAACAGAGACCAGATGAGGCCTTAAAAATAGACAATATACCATATTTTAGACAAGATTGCACTTAGATTTTGAAAGTAATAATATATCCTTAACTGCAACATTACTTCAAAATTTCTTCTTTTTTAACTTAACATGCTGACAGTTTTTAGCTAACCCACGTGATTTTTTTTTACTTTTGTTCACTAGTTAAAAAGGAAGAAAAGTCTGATTTCTTCAGCACAGGTTAGTTTGTCTTCTTCCCATGGGTTAATTTATCAATAAATTATGAAAAACTTTTTCAGACTGTAATCTTTGTCCTCATGAGGATTAAGTGGCTTTTCAGAATTTGAAGTGTTCCTACTAGTTTAGAAAATATACCATGGTATGATTTCTTAATGGGTTGCTATGTTTGCCATTGGACCCTATGCAAGTTATTCCTCCAAACTCTTCCTTCTGTTAACACAAGGTGGTCCCTCTGAGCTTTAGGAACCTCTTATTGAAGACAGATAAGATATAAAAAAGAGCCCCAAATGGAGTTGTCTTCGGTGGAATCTCCCTCTATGCTGTATGTCAGGGGTCTGGTAGGTCCGATGTATCCACTATGACTTTAATAAAAATAGTATCATCTTTAATATATGTTCCGTTTTCTAGAACAGTTTGTGCAACAAAAACTGGACAGCCAGAAGCAATATTCATTTCTCCAGTGGGCTTCTTGAAACTACTGCTGTTGGGGTCTGGTTTGAAAGCATCTCCTAAATGGCGCCGGGAAGGTCCTTGATCCATCAACATAAGGGTGACTTTCTGCTTGAATGGCCACGGAAGCAGTGCATCATATTCTCCCCTCATTATGACAAAAAACAAGGACAAGTGCGTCCCTTTACCCATCCCATCTCCATTGAGATAAACCCTGGCACACATCTTATAGCCAAAGTATCCTGTATAAAATGGCTGGCTATATAAGGACAAAGTCTTTCCCATGACGGCCTCTTGCTTCCGACGTTTGTAATCTCGGATTTTCCAGATTAATATTCCATTGTAACTAGCTGTTTCCAGAACTTGGAACCGGAGATCCATATCAGCCAGACGAATATCATGAACACTTAGCATTTGATCGTGCCTTGATAACTGTGACTCCAGAAGACCTAAGAGGGAAGTGGGGGGAAAAACAAGCAACTTTTAAGATACAACAGACACATTTTTCTATTATCTTGAATTTCTTGTTTTCCACTTTAGGTAGTTGAGAACTCAACATGAGCAACATACTATGCAAACAGAAAGCTGACATCAATAATATATACTTTATTGCTCATGCAAGCAGATTGTCTTCTGAAAGTGAAAATGGTGCTGCCAAAATGTTATGTTAAATGCTGAACATGAGCTGAAGTAAATGACAAGAATGTAACCACATGCAAAAGCATTGTCTTAAGAAATGAAATGTTTTGCAGTGGACTTGTTGTTGGTGCTAAGACTGCAATGATCCATGTTCTTCCCCACCCTCATATCGAAACTTTCACACCAGAAAAGTTGCAAAGAAAAGAGTGTTGAGCAAGCACTGAAACTAAGTGCATGTACATGTTAGAAAAGAAGTTATACATTTAGAAGCCATAAATATTATGTGCAATCTCAATTTAATAACACATTTATAGGAGTATTTGTGATTCTTGATATCCTCAATATTCATTTCTCTTAGCCAATAAAACCTTTGTGCATGCAAGAGTGGCTTTTCCTGCATTTGAATTGGGAAAACAAAAAGTGTCCTATTGTACTTGTCAAACTCACCCTCTATCTTTAGCAGAGAGAGACCCACCTGTGCACTGGGCTCAGAATTTATGCACTGCTGTTTTTCAGCAATGAACGAGTTGTCTACTTATGAAAGGCAATACGATATGCATTTAACAGATGGTTACTCTTTGCTGAAAATTATTTTGCATGCTAATTTGCCTTTGAACAATGCAAAGCTATGTGAGTCACTTGGAAAGGTCCATGTCATACTGCTAATTTGTGGTTTTATTCCTTTGTTCATTGAATAAGGCAATGACCTTTTTATTTTATCAGATCTCATTCTGCTTCTCAGATGAAACATTCCTCTGAACGACACATGAAAGCAACCACAAACTGTAAATGAAGAGACTATTAAGCCAAAAAAGAAAGTAAAATTGCTTCTATAGTCTGATTCTTCCCCCCGTCCCCCCACCCTTAGAACACAAGTATTTTTGCAGGGGCATTGTTTAATCCCAGCAAAAGACTGGCAGGGGAAAGAGAGACTTGTAATTTATTTCGAATAACTAATGCCCCCTTCTAAAAATAATATGCATTAACATAAGGAAGAACTCTTTGGCCCAAAACAGAGAAGATGAATAGACTGGCATGAGGCCGCACCGGAGCTGTTCATGCCAGGACCTTGGCAACTACTCTTGACTGGTTCCAATCTCGAACTATAGTCCACTACAGTCCTAAACCAGACCACTGGAAGGAGAAGGTTCTATTCACTCCTTCTTGGCCCAGTCATGTTTGGTGTGTAAGCCATCTGAACACTACGCCCTGAATGTGGCCAGAATCTGCATCATTTGGCCCGTGTGGTTTGGCCATAGTCAACACAAAAGCTATATAACTTGTATCCACTCTGACAGTTGCCCAACAGTCTTGTGGATGGGCAAGGGAGTTACATGGGTTGAAGCCATCAGTAGCAGTGGTAGTGCAAGAATTTCCAGCCCTCATCCTGTACCACTGCAAGCCCTTCATAGGGGATTCGTGGGACATGGAGGGGGGGAGCAGTAGGAAGGATGATTCTACTGCTCCTTACACTGGATCTTGCTTTTGTATGGGCTAAATTCCAACATTAGATACAGCCCCATTGTCAAGTTGTCTCTGATTTATGCAATCCCAACGTGAACTTATCATGGGGTTTTCAGGGGCTGAGAGTGTGTGATTCGCCCAAGGGCACCCAGTGGGTTTCCACAGTTGAGCAATGAATCGAACCTTAGTCTCTAGGGCTGTAGTCCAACACTCAAACTACTACACCATGCAGGCTCCCATTAGCACAGCATAAACAGGAAAGGAAACACATGGGCTTCAAAATGTTTCTGATCTGCAACTCCCAGTATTCCTGACCATTATCTATGCTGACCAAAGTTGCTCACAGTTGCAGCCCAACATCTGGAAGGCTATGATTCCCATCCTGTCGTGAATGTGCTGGAAATAAGAATCATGTGAATAAACCTCAATAGGAATATTAAGCAGATAATGCTCAAGATGATGCACGTTTGTATCCCTACCAGATGCTCCATTTCAAAATGTCTCATTTACTTTGGGCAGAATCTGCCAGTACTTCACTGCCTTGTTTTCAGCTTTACCTGTATTTCTGGCTCCTTGTCCAGCAGTCTTATCAACACTTTCTAATTCAGTCACTCTGTTCTGGAGGGATTCAACACTACTCTTCATACTGTCTGCTTCTTCCCAGTTCTGTCGGAAGGGACGAATCTCTTTGTCCAGTTCTTTCAGCTTCTCGGCTTGACTGTCTATCACCCGCTTTTTGAAAATAATTGTTATATTATATTGTATTATATTATCTCAAGAAAAGCAACAGACATGAAATACAGCAAGATTAGCTGTACTGTAAGATGGTTATAAGATCATTGGAAGCATTTCAAATAGATGTACATGAATATTGATATAACTTTCCTAATAAACTTTAGTCATAATACAACGCCAAACACAAATATGCAATTTTACACTCATCCATTTGAGATACAGCCTTGAGAATGATGTACTGTAATAGCTTTATTGTCCATTTATGGCAGAGGGAAGAATGTTAACGTAACATTTACACAATACAAAGCAAAAAACTAAATGCTTATACTAGACAAAGGGCAAAACTTAAGTACATTCCTATGTGCTTCTGGGGCAGCTGAAAGTAACAGCTATTGTTTGGTGGGGGGGAAGTACAAGTGGAAACAGAGTATGTGTGTAACAGAGAAATCAGGGCAAATAGGGATCAAAAAGCAAAACGAAACACTACAGCCACAGCTAGCACTCTTATTACATGTTCCTCACTCCCTCCAATTTCACCCCTGTAAGATGCAATAATGTTACAAAATACTTTCTAAGCACTCTGTCAGGTGCTGGTTAGGATCCATAAAGCCACATATAGCTCCAAGCTATCTGAAGGATGCTATTGGCCTATATGAGCTTGCCTGGGTTTTGATGTCTGCCAGTGAAACCCCTTCTCTCCATCCTACACCCTTGTAGAGGCATCTAGTGGGATTATGGGAGGGTACATTCTCAGTGGCTGCTTCCAGACTGTAGAACTCACTTCCCAGAGAGGCTAGATAGGCACCCTGCATGATTTCCTTCCGGCGCCACAGGAGAACTTGTTCCAAGAGGCCTACTTGAACTGACTGCTGATGGGCTATAATAATGTTCTGCATTGTCTGCATTTATCTTTTAATGAGTATGCTTTTTGAATTGCTTTTAATTCTATTTACTGTTTCATTATATTCAAACTTCTATATGTTTTAGTGATATGCATTTTTATCTAAATCTTTTAACACTTTTGTAAGCTAGGATCATTTAAAACTTTTGTAAGCTACTTTGAGTCTCTGGGCTGGGAAAAAGCAGGCTATGAATAAATAAAATAAATAAACTAATATTACATGATGAGTATCCCTTAGCCAAAATGCTTGGAACCAGAACTGTTTCAGATTTTAGATTTTTCCGGATATTGGAATAGTTGCATATACATAATGAAGTATCTTGGAGATGGGACCCATCTCTAAACACTAAATTCATTTATGTTTCATATACATCTTATACACATAACCTGAATGTAACTTTATACAGAATTTTAAATAATTTTGTGCATGAAAAAAGGTTTGTGTTCACTAAACCATCAGAAAACAAAGGTGTCATTATCTCAGCCCCCCATGAAAAGATGTTTTAGGTTTGGGGGCATTTTGAATTTCAGATATTCAGAGAAGGGATACTCAACTTATAACGACATCAGCAGAAATTCTGCCACCTTTTAGCAGTAACTATTTCAACACTGTTTGGCTCAGTGGCAGGATACAGCTTGCTTTAAAATGGGCAGGATCTGATTTCATGCCATGCCAACTAGCAAAGTGTCAATTCTCTGTCACTCTGGATTTCAACTATATTCCAGTGCATTCAAAGCAAGATTTTTGTTGTTAACCACCCCTGAGTCAATCTTGACCCATAGTGACCCTGTGGATGAGACATCTCCAAGACTCCCTACCCCCCATTGCTCTGCTCAGTCCCTGCAAAGTCAAACTCTTTAATAGAGTTCTTCTATGTAGCATCTTTCTACTTCCCTCCACCTTTTCTGGCATTATTGTTTTTTTCCAATGAGTCATGCCTTCTCATGATGTGTCCAAAGTACGACAGCCTCAGTTTTGTCATTCTGACTTTCAGGAAGATTTCTGGCTTGATCTGTTCTAGGACCCATCTGTCTGTCTTTTTGGCAATCCACAGGATCCTTAGCACTCTTCTCTAACACCCCATCTCAAATAAATTGATTTTCTACCTATCTTGCTCCTTAACTGTCCAGCTCTCACATCCATACATGGTAATAGGGAATACAATGGCTTGTATGGTTCTAACTTTTGTGCTCAGTTGTATATCTTTGCATTTTAGGATTTTTTCTAGTTCTTTCATATCAGCCTTCTGTATTCTTACTCTTCTGATTTCCTGGCTGCAGTCCCTGTTCCTACCAATATTTGGTCCCCTCTTTTATTTTTTCTATTTCTTCATTGTCTAAATTAAATTTATGTAGATTCACTGTGGTCATTATTTTTGTTTTCTAAATATGTTTTGTTTTCTAACAGTAAGCCTGCCTTTGCATTTTCCTCCTTGATCTTCCTTAGTAGTTGTTCCAGGTTTGTGATGTTTTCTGCTATCATTATGGTGTCATCTGCGTATCTTTTGTTGATATCCCTTCCTCCTATTTTCACTCCTCTTCCTTCTGTGTCCAAGCCTGCTTTTCTTATACTATGTTCTGCATATAAGTTGAATTGGTAGGGTGATAAGATGCAGCCTTGTCTGACCCTAGGCCAATTGGGAACCGATTAAAGCAAGGTTTATTTAGGAAAATATTAAGACTGACACCACAGTTGAAAATACAATTCTTTCATATATTGAATCTGAGATGAAACAAAAGTATTTGTCCATTGTGACACAATTCACTGCCCTAATGGTTTTGAAAAGCAGGAATTTTAGCTAAATCCAGTTACACCCATAGAATGTAAGATTACATTAAATGCAATTAATAATTGCTAGCAGCTAATGTTATTAAACAAAGCCAATTTTGCAGTTTCAGATGTAATATTTGGTCATGATGTAATTTTCAACCTCTACAAATTTTCTTTTTAATTGCAGGCAAGCGAAAACAGCAGAACCTATTGCATTCAAATGGCTTCTAAACTGGATAAATCACAGCTGATGGGTATTTTACAGCTGGATGAATCTTGTTGAGTAGGTAATTCCTTATTCCATTCTACCAACTGAAATCAACAAGTTACAAAATAAGTCAAATGATGTTTTTCCTTGATGTAACCCATACATGCAGGAAACAGTGAGAATGTAACCAATTTACCTTTGCCATCTCCAGATCGCCACACAGGGTCATAACATTTGTAGAGGTTATGAACATGAAATTTAACACATACAAGAATATTTTGAGTGAGCTATTTTCTGGATAAAATCCAGTAACTGGCCATGAAATTTGGGTCCACAGGTATCAGCTGTATTTAAATTTTATATCCTTAGATGGATGTTGAGAGCCCTGGGAGCCCTAGGGGAAGATATCACTAAATATTATTTGATGATTAAAATAGGATTAAAGCCCATGAGTTCTATGAACAAATTCAACCTCCTAACCTTTACACAACAATACTGCTTTATTGTCTTTAAAAAGTCACGTAAGGGCTGTACAGATTGGGCTCCTTTGTGCACCACAACAGAGGCTCCATAAGCACCCTGGAGTGGTGCTGTGCCATCCCTCGTGCATTACGCCATTTGGGTGAGGTGCACAGCGGATATCATCATAGCGTGCCTGGTAAATGGCGGTGGACCAAGGTAGGGATTGGGATCGTGGGGACACTCCACTCTCCTGAGCCCTACTTTTGGCCCCAGGTACAGTTTTCTATTAAAAAAAAATCTGGGCATGTGCAAGCTTTTGAAAGGAACCAAGCCCAGGACTTTCCTTTCTCTTGATTACACACTGTGTTTTACTCCTCAATTCTGTCCTTGTGGAAGATTCTAGAAAAGCTTATATACATATACATACATACATACATACATATCAATTACAAGAAGAAAGCATGATTTCAGACTCTTTCGGCTCACTGGGTCATGGAAAAAACTGAAGAAAACATCATCTTGACCCATTTGTAGCTGAGAATAATTAGAGTGTTTGAAAATGGAGTAACAATTTTCAAATGGATACCCATTTATAGTACAAGACTGTCTATTCTAGCACTTGACCAGTAATGTGCATAGCCAAGCCTTAAATGAATTATGTCTGCCCTTCTGAAAAGCCCACTGAATGAAGACCAATTGCAGGTGGGCACTCATTTCAGCAAAATGGGTCCAATTATGTCTGTGCCAGTTGTTCCTATTAAAACTCTAATGCTTCTACGCTGTGATTTAAGAACAAAAAAGTTTAAATAATTGTGTTAGCAGGGGTGGGGGATTGGCAAGAATAACTTCAGACAAATACCAAGCCACAACAAATCCTCAATAAGTACTGTAATAATAACCTTTAGAGATTTTCTCCTCAGTAGAAGAAAAGTCAGGGCCATTTGACACTGGAGAAAATAGATGTAAAAATGAATATGTATTACATGTTTTTTAAAAAAACATTTTTGTCATGTTTCCCCCCAACCTTTTTAATATTAAGAACGGACACAGTAGCCACTTCCTAGTCAGTAGCAATACTTTGTATCTGCTTCTAGTATGCAAATAAACATATATTATTGTACTAAGAATACATACAGACAAGCAGTATAATGAAAAATAAAGTCTCGAAAACCTTGCTTGTCTATAGAGCTACTTGTGTCTTCTAGGACAAAATCAAGGACACATCTCTTTCACTTTTACCCCCTTTCATTTGTGCATTTCAGGCTTTCCCTCTGGATAAAGTGAGGCATTTATTTATTTATTGCCTTTCTCCCAAAGTGGGACCCAAGGTGGCTAACAACATATATAAAACACATAATTGTTCATACAATTAGCACCTAATCAAGCCAAAACAATCCCTATACCAGTTTGAATCCAATTGAAACTAATAATGAGTCGATAAAAAAGCACTAAGGACAGCAAAACAACAACTACTACAACAACAAAAACCCAGCAGTAACATTAAAAGCCAATTTTTTTTTTAAAGGAGTCTTCAAATGGTACTGAAAATATATTTGAGAACAGTCTACAGCTGATGTGCTACAAATAGGAATGCTCTATCAAGAATCATTTGGACCATGGACCATGATAAGGACCTCCAATGATTATCTTAGCAAGCAGGAAGGTTCACCTGACAAAAACAGTGATAAATGGGTGCCTCTAATGTAGATAGACAAGTTATAATTAAATCAGGCTTGATAAATTGTATCTATCTCCACAGAAACCCGTGCCTCAGAGTATCTACAGAATGGCAAGATGTATCCCAAGGGGTGTGTGTGAAAACCACTTGAAAATACAGGTTACAGACACTCTGCCATTTCAAATGGCTGCATTGCACAAATGGGGCTTGTGCATTCCAGCAATCACTGCTATGTTGCAGAGTATGGACCAGGTTGCATTAAATTGTAAGTTGTACTTCAGATTTCCCTGGAACATTTCAAGAGATTGTGGCTTGTGTCACTTAGAGAAGATGCTGTTTCAATGGTGCCTTTAAAAATAATAACATTCCCAAGAAGCTACTTGAGTTACTTGTGTAGTCTGATCATCCCTAAGAATAGAAATGACACATTATTAAATGAAAATTAGAAACTAGTTTCCTTTCATAAATCAAAAATTAGTTTGTAATTCCTTCCTGTTTATATATTGCTGGGATTCCAGGGTGTTGTTTTTTTCAAGAAATGCTCAAATGTATGCACTGTGATTCCAAGAACATTTACAGAAGCCATAAATAAGGTCTCTTCTATTAACCTAATGCAAACCAAGTTGCTACCATTGAGATGTATGCCAGAAACATTCTCTCACAGCACAGATCTGCACTTTTATACTGAATTAAGTCCCAGTGAAAGGAAGGAGAACGGGGGGAGGAATAAAGAAATGTGGCAGCACCTTTAAAATGAACTGGTTTTTATTTCAGCATGAGCTTTCATGCATATAAACCCATTTCTTCAGATGCAGTAGAAGGTGGTATTAAGGCCTCAGTTATAAAGCATATTTATTGTGTAAATGGGACAGAATGTAATAGGATCAGAAAGCTGCAAATCAAGCCACCTGCCCTACCTTTCAAATGGCTGGGTGAGGGGATACAGGTCTTACAGATGTTTACAGTGGTCAGTTAATATTGTTGCATGAAACAATAAATCTGTTTGCCAAAAGTCAGTTTCTCGGGGTTCAAAACTCAGTCTGAGAAGATTCTTTATGTTATACATGCAGTAGCAAGGACTCTTGTATTAATATATGTAATGAAACCATTGTTTTTGTTCATACCTCTTCCAACAGACTGGAATTTGTGAATATAATTAAGTCCACTTGTTTCCCTTTCTAGTAATTTCCTTGTTCAAGGAACCCAGGGAAACTGACATTAGTACCTTAATATCACTTGGCACTGCATGAAAGAAGTGGGTTTATATCCAAGAAAGCTCATGCTAAAATAAAAAACCAGTTAGACTTAAAGGTGCTGCAGCATTTCTTTTTTCTTCCCTTCCCTTCTTCCCTTTTACACTACAAGATATTAACATGGCTACTTCTCTGAAAAATCCTGAGTTCAACTGGATCTCCTCAGGTAAACTGTGTTCAGGACTGCCGCTTTAAATATCAGTGAAGGGCAAAGAAGAGAAAAGGCTTTGCAGTATTTTGTTTTAGTAGGGAGAGTTAAGATTTTACCTGTAAATGATGTATTTTAGATTCATTGCTCCTTAGCATTTCCTTCTGTCTTTCGATTTCGATTTCAAAGCTACAAATTTGATTATGAAGAGTTTGTATACTCTTGTTCTTTTCTAAACTTTCATTCTGAAGCATGGCCACCTAGAAAAAAAATGTACAATTATTATATTCCATAGGCTTATGGAAAAGTATCTGTAATCCCTCTCAAGCCAAGAAAGAGATCACATAAAGCACTATTTCCCCCACTGTTTCTAAATCCAATGTTGTGCAATTAATCTGTTTTTTCCCTCTTCCATCACCCCTGAAAAGTTCACCTACCTAAGGTTGTCATGTAAGAGTAGACAAACAGAAATTATACCAACTGCAAGCTGTGGGCTGTATCTTAATGTGGCTGCAGAAGGAAGGAATTGCCTGAAACTAGAATAATCTTGCAGAAAAGACCAAAGAGATAATGTGTTTCTCATGCAACATTCCTGATTTGGAGTTACTGTATTCCCATTGCAGCCCCTAAAGGCACTGCCTATAATGTCTGGCAGAAGATCTACCTCTGAAGAAGCTTTTTAAGGGAGAGGAGGGGTGGGAAAAGATTTGCAATATGAGCTTGGCTTCCAATTTTGTCTATAAACAAGAGTACTTTCCAACCCTTCTTGAAAGTGAAAATTTTTAACTGCTTCCCTGCTAATTCCTTAAATCCTGGATGAGTAAAGTCAATATGTGGTAGAGAAGACACAGAATAGTACTTAAATCTCTTACTTATAAATATCTATGTAAATATGACCTATCTATGTATTGTGTGTTTTTAAACTATCAATAAAGAGTATTTTAAAAAATAACTCTTACTTATAAATATTTATTTATTTATATTTTTATTCTATTTCTAACCCATCTTTCTCCCAAAAAGGGGCTCAAGGCGGCTCACAATATAAAACATATTAAAACAACTTGTAAAACACTAGAAGATTAAAATTTAAAACATACAAAAATTATAAACATAATCTAAACCAACCCACCCACCCCTAAATAAAACCAGGCTTGCACGATTTTAAAAAGTTTGCTTGAATAAAAATGTTTTTGCTTGTTGGTGAAAGGCCAGCAGGGAGGAGGCCAGCCTAGCTCCCACGGAAGGTGGGAGCAGCCACCGAGAAGACATTCTCTTGTGTCCTCACCAAGCAAGATTGTGATGGTGGTGGGACTGAGAGAAAACCTTCTCTTTGGGATCTTAGGACACTAGCTGGCTCGTATGGGGAGATAAAGCTTATCAAATAGTCTGGACCTAAACCGTGTAGGGCTTTATAGGTCATGACCAGCACTTTGAATCATGCTTGGAAACGAATCAGTAGCCAGTGAAGCTGTTTCAATACAGGAGTTATATGCTCCTTATAACTGGCTCTGGTCAGCATTCTGGCTGTGATGTTTTGAACCTGCTGAAATTTCCAAATAGTTTCCAAAGGTAGCCACACATAGAGTGCATTGCAATAGTACAAACACGATGTAATCAAGGCATGTGTCACTGTAGCCAGATCTTATGTCTCAAGGAAAGGGTGCAGCTAGCACACTAGTTTTAACTGTGCAAATGCACTCCTGGCAACTGGTGAAATCTGGGCATCCAGGTTCAGAGTGTATGTACATTTATTTGTACATACATATGTACAATTATTTAAATTTTGTCATTTATTAGCGGACAGGGAACTGCATTTTTCAACTGTGAACCATGCTGGTCAACGTAGACCTCTGTATTAGACTGGTCAGCAAAAAGTCCTATTAAGAGTGTTGTTTAGGGAAAAAAAACCTACTTTGCAAAGGGAGACTGTTTCTGTGGTCACAGCTGAATCTATTATGAGTATGGCATTTGAATGATTATGCAAACAGAGGAAGAAAGCCAGAAAGAGACTATAATGATTTCTGTGAATGAAAGCAACATACTTGAACAAGAACATGAAAGAACAGGGGAAATGCATTAATTATATTCTGTAAAAGAAATCAATATTTGCTTTTGTTCTCTTAGAATTCTTAGTCCTCATAACAAACTATGTACTGAACGATGTGCTAAAACCACATGTAACCCACTCATTCATCAATGTTTTTCTTCCTTAAACATTTCATACATGGAACACTGCCCTCTTATCCTGGAAAAACATGTACGATACAGTCATAATTCATCTTAAAAATGTAAGGAAAACAGCTAGAGAGGCTGCTCTTACACCTGAAATAATATCACAGAATACCAAGGACTGCCATTTAGGATCCATTTAAAAAACAGGAAACACCAATCCAAAAAACCTGACCACAATGCTGTCTATCAATAACAATAGCTTTAAAAAATACACATGTGTTAGTATTTACACAGCATAACGAATCCAGTTTTCTATGCTAAGTTGAGAAGCTTGAACTCTTTGACACTGGTTGAACTTTTATTATGTGTTGAAGCCACATGCATACCAAAATAGTATTTACGTATCTGTGGACTTCTTTCTCCCTGTCCTCTGACTGAAACAGCACTTGCAGAAAGCTAGTTCTTTAACATACAAAAGATGGTTTCAAACACCCAAAAGGCAGGAAACTTGGAACAAGCTTGTATTTATTTATTTCACACTGGGTAAACATTTCTACACAGGCATATTAGATATTTCTCCAGAGTGTAAGAAATAGTTCAATCTACAGGAGCTTTCAGTCTACAGGAACTTGGCTCTGCAAGAGACCCAAACATGCCCTGAAGACTCAGAGAAAGGGTTCTGAACGACCTTTAATGCCACCACACTTATCTAGGAACAGGCTTGCATGCATCACAAAGAACAAGAAAAAAAGCTTGAGTCAGACCCGTGTGTAGTTGACGAGGAAGCTATGACACAAACTAGGTGTTTTTTTGTTTTTTTTCATATTTGACAGTAGTAGGAATCCTTGCCCTACTACTTCCAGAAATTACTCATGAGCAAAACTCACAATACTGGTTCCTCTCCCACAGTAACATACTTATGGTACTTACTTGTCATATTTCAACCATTTTACTGGATGGGCTGTCTGGTACAGTAGTGTGCTAAACTCCATTACTATTTCAGAACAAACCAGACCAAAGCTGTCATTTCAGGTTTCATAAAATGCTATTGCATCAGTCAAAAAGAAATCTCTTTCATCACTTAACAGATTTTATTAGAGACAGGAAGAAGGTTTGGCATTCTGAATGGTCATTGTTGTTATTTGGAAAATGCATCTGTTCTAATTATCATTTGAAAATCATTTCCACACATAAAAAATGTCAGTATTAAACTGAACAGACTATAGTTTTAATTGTATCTGAAGATTTTAGGCACTATTTGCTGACAGCTCTGGATCTATTTTGAAGGAAAATGTTTGTAGGTTTCCTGTCATGGCAATAACTCTGCAACACAAAACTATGGACGACCACTTTAACTATGGAGTCCCTCACAGAAACTTAAGAATCATAGCTTGATGAGTATGATGAGAACCCTTCAAGAGCTTCAGTTATGCTCACATATCTAGACTGTACAGCTCACAGAACTAGAGACTGCTGGGAAAAGGAATGACTGTTAAAATCTGCAAGGCAGAAAGAGCTCAGAACCTCTTTTACACTAATCTTTTCATGAGCTTAATAGACATTAAACAGAGATAACCACAATTAATTTTATCATCTTAGACTTATCATGCACAATTAACTGTTACAGTTAACTTCCCAATTCCTCATGATCCAGTGTTCCAACTTACAAAAGATAAATGGGAACACATATTTAAAAAACAGCAGGGTTCTTAATTTACTTAAAATGTACCTGGTAACCAAGGTGTATTATTTATTATTATTATTATTATTATTATTATTATTATTATTATTAAACTTTATTTCTAAAGCGCTGTAAAAAAAAGGTGTACCACGGCATCTCATGGTGTAGTCAGCAAAATCTCTCACACTTTAAATCAACACTGTTGTTGATACAGAAATATTGTTTCCTAGGTGTTTGTTAAACTGTCAATTTGTTTTAATGTGTAAGAGTCTACCAATTCTCCTACCACTACCATCACAAAAATACACTTTCTGTACTATGAAAGCAGTGATATGTGACTAAGAGTAATACACTTCTGATGTTCCCAACATCAGTCAACTGGGCAGCATAAAGGAGGGGATGAAGTCTCCGTGCAATAGGATGTCACTATGAGAGAAGGAAAGGTTTATCTCTGTATCTGACATTAGTGTGTTGGGGAGGGGAGACTGTGGTAGAACAAAATATAAGAGGATTGATGGAGGTGAAGGTTGTGAGCAGTAGTGTTACATTATACAACTCAATCCTTACATTAATGCAAAACAAGTTCATCAGGTGAATGAGGCTTTTTCAGGTTGCATATGAAAAAGAGCATGCCATGATGCACCCAACAGAGGAATCTATTATAAACCAGGTAGGTGTGCAAGACGAACATACCATCAAATAATGAAAAAACCCTTGAATTCTTATTATTTAAAAAACTCAATCCTGTTTCATGATTTTAAAAAATTATTTCATTGCTTTTGGAAAACAAGAAATATTTCAATAGCTATTCCAACCTCTCAAAATTGTAGCTCATTTGTTTTAGAAAGTATGGCTGTAATAAAAGAATAAGGTGAGTTAGGCTGTTTACCTTATTTTCTAGACAATTACTCCACTCTTTCAACAAGTCTACATGCTGCACTGCTGAGGTGGCTTCATGTGCTTTAACCTGCTGGTTTGTTCCCTGTGACAAAGAATATATTTTAGCCAACTTCATTTCTTAATCAAATCACCACAGTAAAGCAGCAAACCACTCTCTATAAAGTAGTTTTATACATCTGATCAATGCATTTTAACATATGTTATTATAAAAAACATATTTTAACACTAATAGTCATAATAATGCTATTAGAAACACCAAACACACACTACAAAATCAGGAGCCAAATCCAACTCTTTGTCCCAATTAAAGCAGACCCGTTAAAACAACAGGATTTACATAAGAGTTGATCTACCAGGCCCTCTCTATTGGCCCACTCTTGTTGGGCCTAATAATTGAATTTAGCCTCAGACTTCCAATAAGGGTTGGCAAAATAATTCCTAGTGCCTTTCTTTAAAAAGGCAACAAGACAAAGTTTCTTTAAAAATAACATATATATATATATATATATCCACTCAGCCTTTGTCCTGAAACAAATCCCTATGTATTTCAATACTTGGATGCAGAAAATTTAGGATGAACACAATGGCAACTCCCTGCCTATTCTATGAATAATTGTTTAGATAGTTAGCAGGGGATCATATACCCCATTGTTAGCCTTGTCTCTCCTATAGACTGGTGATAATAGTCACTATATATCTCTTCTTGCAGTTTCAGAATTCTGGAGCCATGAGGCTAAAATGTAGAAGGCAGGCCACCATATGTTCATCCCCTGAAGGACACAGTTACTGGCAATCAGCTCTCTTCCATCTTTATCCCTTTCTCCCATGGGTGATCCAATTAAGATGACTAGGGGCAGGTCTACAATGGCCAGAATATTTCAGGCTGCTCCTGGAGTATTCTGGTTCTGGAGCTGTCATTCATTCCTCCCGTTACCTCCTCACTTTGGAGTGATGCCAGATGACTGTCTATACACATGGCACCTAGCACCACCTCTGCTGGCATGAGCTGATCACATAGCTGGACACTTCATTGTTATTTCAGAGGGGGCAACTTGCACCAATGAAGGCTGCTAGAGAGCTCTGACTTTTCCTGACTTTCCTCCAGAGCAAAAGGTAAGTCTTTTTAATTTGGTTTAAGGGAGGATTCAATGCAGAACCGGCCTCATGACATGAAGACAGTCCGCATTCAAATTGAGGCTTTGGCCCTGCGCCATCAAGCAGAATTTGATGGTTTATATATTCCCTACTTTCAACGAAGGCTCCATCTGCACTGCAGAAATAATGTCGTTTGATGCCGCTTTAACTGTCAGGGATCAGTGCTAAGGAATCCTGGGATTTATAGTTTGTCACACTACACTCTGACAGAAGTGGCTAAATATCTCACAAAACTACAAATCCCAGAATTCCATAGCATTGAGCCATGACATTAAAATGCTGTTATTTCTGCATTATATCTGCAGTGCAGATGTAGCTGAAGTGTTTAGGATACACATGGCTGATGTTTTTATATTATATTTTTTAAGCATTTAGTTTAGAAATTGCAGCACTGTTTCAACAGGGAGCAAGATTTCCCACTGTAGAGAGTTTGCAGAAGACTTTAATATTTTTTTTGTAAACAATAAACCTTGTTTCAGTATAACTACTACACATGGTTAACACAAAACAAATAATATGAAGAGTATGCCAGATGAAGACTCGACTTGCATTTCATTTTAATTATACTACTCTTTATAGCAATGGTTCTCAAACATTTTATCCTTGTGACCCCCTTTACATCTACATGCGGACGTCAGCCCCCCTTGCTTGACGTAGTAGATGAATAAACAAATGTTGTTTGTTTAGTGAGTGAGTGACATTCATGCATATTCATATTTTAACATTTTATAAGGAAATAGCTCTCTTCCTCCTTCAGGCAGAGGGTCCAATTGCCCTCCTTGCCTTTCTCTTCTGTTCCAGGACAGAAAAAGTTTGTGAAGAGGAATCAGGGCCTCCAAGTCTCACACCTTCTCCAGGAGGTCCCACTCTACTATTTCAGAACCACTGTTTTATAGCATGTGACACTAAAAAGACAGCAACAACAAAAGGATTTGCAAACTAAGTTACAAATCATAATTTTTATTGTCTTCAATATACATACTCTGCATAATATATTTAAATTATATATAAACATATAGACATAAATACAAATACACAACATAAAAATAATGGTGATAAGATAACAGCAAGCGGTGCTAACAAGACAGCCTATTTCTACTATCTAGTGCTCTTGTGTGTGCATGCAAATGGCCAAATGCCCTTTGATTTGTGTTTGTTCATGTACTACATTCCCAAAGTGCCATCAGATGCAAAGAATCCCTTGGGGGAAAAGCATTTATACTCCTTTGTTCCTCATTGATCTTACGGCACACCTATACTATAAATATAGGACACACCAAATATTGCACCTTTGGATAGATTGCTACTTCTTCAAGTCTTATGGTTTGTGGGTGGGATGGGGATAGAGATGGACACACACATAAGAATTTTGTGAACTCATCTTTGATTTTAAAAGCTTTTTGAAATCTAAATAAGTAACAAAAAATAAGTAACAAAAAATAAGTAACAAAAAATAAATGTCCAGTCATAACCCTGGAGTCCTAAGAATACCATTTTAGCACACTTGTTAGAACAAGAAATGCATTTTTACAACCTATGCACATATCTTGATAATATAAAACTCTTGCTGGATTTTACTAGTTATCTGAAGCTCGGGGGGGGGGGAGAATCATTGTTTGATAACTTAACAGTATGTTTTACAGGGTGTGGGTGGGTCTATTCCTTCCAAAGAGAAAAAAAGTACTTCAAACATGTCTATCTGCATATCAGAATCCAGTGACACTGAAGCAGTCAAATCCGTTAATGAGATCTGACCAGCCAACTGAACGACTTGATATCCCCACTGCTATCTTCCAGTCATCTCTCATTCCTTCACACAGAACCTTAGGACAAGTGTATGTGACTTGGCCAGGATATGCGGTTTGGCCACTGCAGTGTGAGTGGTAGGGCTGCAAGGAGTAGTGATGTCAGGCTCTGGTGAGGACCTGGGCTTGTAGGGCAGGGAAGTTTCCACAGGTGGTGGCAGCCTGTCAAAAAGGCAGTAGATTTATAATGAAATATGGGAGGTGTGATGAAGTTCTATGGCTGGGTAAGTCACTCAGAGATGAGACATGGGAGACAGATGCAGAAAAGCAGGAGGCTCAGTGATGCATCAGTTTCCTGCTTGCTGTTACAAAAGAATAAAAGAATCATAGAGCTGGAAGAGACCACAAGGGCCATCCAGTCCAACCCCCTGCCATGCAGGAATATCTAATGAAAGCACTGCCAATAGATAACCCCCCAGCCTCTGCTTAGAAACCTCCAAAGGAGACACTACCACTCTCCAAGGAAGCGTATTCCACTTCAAACAGCTCTTACTGTCAGGAAGTTCTTCCTACTGTTTAGGTGCAATCTAAAACTAAATGTAGTTTGTATCCATTGCTGTTTCCTAGTCTTTGGAGCAGCAGAAAAGAAGCTTGCTCCTTCTTTCATATGACCCTTTCAAATATTTAAATATGGGTATTATATCACTTCTTAACCTTCACTTCTCCAGGCTAAACATATCCAACTCCCTAAACTGCTCCTCATGAGGCATGGTTCTCAGACATTTTGTCATTTTTGTCACCCTCCTCTGGACTCACTCCAGTTTACAATATTCCTCTTGAATTGTCATGCCCAGAACTGTACACACAGGTCTGACCAAGGCAGGGGAAAATGGCACTTGATCTAAGCACTACACTCCTAATGATGCTATAGAAGAATAAAAGGAGACAAAGTCCCATGTGTTGTGTGAAGGTCCAAAAACTTATTTCTTAAAAAGCCCAACACGTTTCAGCCTTGTCACCAATTGGTCTCCTTTGGGGGCGATTATATTAACAGAAATTCCTGGAGTTGCACTCTGCACTCTCAAAGTGGACTCTCTGAGTATTAGAAGGAAGGGCATCACACTGTTGATTCATGTTTAGCTAAAATTAAGAAGTGCTAGAATTGGAGGCACTGATGAAACCTTACTTCTCCCAAATCTCCCTAAAAGGGCACTTTCCTTACTAGACTGCCCCATCCAAACTACAGTGTTATTTACTATTACACAATGTTTGGACAAGGAATCCATTCACAAATATGCATCAAGAATATTACAGATCCTACCCTAAGCTAATATCCTGAACCATCATGAGCACAATCTACAAAAACAGCCTTTCTCAATCTTTTTACTCTTGGATGAAACCTTGAAATAGATTTCAGGTCTCAGGGAACCCTTGCATTAAAAATTATTATACCCACAGCTTTTTAAAATGTTTATATTTTTTCCTTCAGTCATAATCTCTCACAGAACCCCTAGAAACCTCTTACAGAAACCTAGGATTCTAGGTTGAAAACCCTGCGCTAACAAGTAAATGTGTGCACACACCCCGGAGAAATGCATAGTAGCAGAAGAAACAACAGTTTTTAGTGGCTGACTGTACACAAGCATTAGAGACTGGAAAGTTTCTCCATAGAGTAATCACTGTCTACTTTCTTGAGGAGTCAAAAATGTTTTTTCCTATTCCACATTTCATAAATTTGTTGCTTTAAGAGAGAGATTACAAAATCCTAAAACATCAAAAGCATGTTTCCAATTCTTCAGCACATTCTTGGGAATGGGCTTCTTACACATTTAAATTTCTCTGGCCACAAAAAAAATAAAATTAAATTAAAATCAATGCATAATTTCAAATTATTTAAGCAACTGGATGCATTTTCTTAATGGATAAGAAGAGAGTTCAAGTTCAGCCTAAGACAGCTATCAATAATATTCAGTTTTCGCATTGCAGAGTTTCATCAAGTATATAAATTATTATATACTGACCTGAAAAGTGCAGCCATAACGCTTAAAACTACAGGTACTTGGGGCATTAATACATTCTGACAAATGTGCATTCAACTGTAACAGGAAAAAAATGTGAGTTTTTTTTTTAAATGGTAAATGTATGCACAAGAAGGTTCAAAAATAGTGGGTTTTCTTTATTTTAAAACCAGGTGTTAATATTACTTCCAGTTTTATTTAAGGGCACACACATACACATGTGAGCACATGAACATTCCCATAAAATATACAAAGTGACACATTTACAGTGAAACCTCATATCATCAGTTCAACCTATTTCAAAAATGATTTCAGGAATGAAGCTTTGATTTCAGATACAAGACCGATTTTTCAAAAGGGACACTGGTTGTCATGGCCCACTGAACCAAACACTTTTGATAACAGTTTCACTGTATTAATTGTACATTCCCCCAAAAGAAAACACCCTGAAATTTTATAACCCAGGACAGATTTGTTTGGCAAACATGTCATGCAAAATTCCAGAGATAAAAATATAGAACAGAACAACAGACACTTAGAACAGATATTGCATGAAACAAGCACATATATTTGTAATTTTAAAAGGAACAAGTCTCATATTTATTAAAGCAGCACACAGAGAAAGAAGTGTTACTTCAGCAACAGAAAGTTCTTTCACACTTGACACTCTGAGAATTCAGCTAGCTTTGGGTTAGACTGTAGCAAATAATAGACAGACTGGAAGAGGAAAAATAGCAAGTGGTACAGAGAGGAAATTATGGCTCTCATCTTTCCACAAAAAGGTCTGGGAGCATTAAGTGCATAACTGAATGTTGCTTATTTCTGAGCCCAAGGACTTTCAGCTTGTCTCAGTCCTCAGCCCATCCTCCCAATTGCTGGTTCTATGAGAGCTATGTGATCTCTACAGACACCTCTGTCAGGACTGGATTATGGGGTCCTTTCACACAACACAATTATAGTGCTATGACTCCACTTTAACAGCTATGGCTGTATCCTATGGAATCCTGAAATTTGTAGTTGCTGGCTGAGAAGCCTAAACTGCAAGTCCCAGAATTCCACAGACCACAAACACGGCTGTTACATAGTACTATAACTGTGTACACTGTATCACTTCCAGGGTTTGGGGGGGGGGGGAACCAAACAGGTTTCAAAAGAAACACCAAAAAAAATGGGGGGGGAGGGAGGTTAAACTGGGTTTTGTTTTGTTTTGGGTTTTTTTCATTAGTGTTTTAATGAAAAAATATTGAATCCTGTTTATTATATTAATACTGTGACACATTATTTTATGTATTAGAAAGCATGATCAACTATGTTTTAATGTGAAGTTGAAGACTTTCATGACTAGTATTAATACTTTCTGACATTAACTATCCAAAGTTATTTGGCTTTGATTTGATTTACATCTTTCAATAAAACACCCATTTTTACTAACTATTATTCCTATTAAATATGAATCTATGTAGACTACACATAATAAAACATAAAAAGTACTCTCAGAGTTGTTTTGGTTGAACTTACGTTAATTGGAGGATTTGTTTCTCAAATACAAAATAAATTGTATTTGCAATACAAAATAAAGTGATTAAAAAGAAGCAACTGACACTGGATACTGGTCTAATAATGAACAATTGCCAATAAACCATTAAAATTAAAATGTTTAAGTTCAGTAATTGTTGTTCCAGTAAGAGGGTTGGAAAATAGTAATAACAGCCAGACTTTAAAAATATATGTGAATAATCAATTTTAAAAACAAAACAAATCCCAGAAGTGTTTTTTAAGTAATTTGGTTTAAATGAGCCAACCCTGATCACATCACTTTTCAGTTGAATAGCTGGCTCTAACAGTCATAAACATACGATGCTATTCCTCTGACACTCTTGAAAGTACCAAAACCTTCCTGTTCTAAGTACACTCTCCCTGGACATTAGACAGTATTCTCCTCCTCATCTAGCCCTCTTCATTCTGAATTGCTGCAGGCTTGCTTCCCAGTTTGAGATCATTACTTTCTCCAGTATAAATCATGAGGATCCTTGAGCTTTTGTCTCACACAATATTTGAAAGACATCTAGTTATCATCTTTTATGGTCTCCTGCACAACTTCCAAGCAACAAGCACAACAATGGAATACCAAAGGAAGCAAACCAGAGTTACAAGGCAGCTAAGTACATCCCTCTTCATATACCAAAAATCTGATCCCCCCCCCACACAATTAGTCCCAATAAACTTTATTCTTGCTCATTTTATTAAAGGTGGAACACTTTAGAGTGGGCCCTTGGTATCCACTGGGGTTTGGTTCCATGACTCCCCATGGACACCAAATATTTTCAAGCCATGGATGGTTGAATCCATGAATAATGAATTCATGGATACGGAGGGCCAACTGCATCATCTAGACTGGTATCTGTACGATGTGGTCACAAACGGTGGGAACTGCAAAAGAGAAGTGGTGAGCAGGATAATGGGATATTTAACCCTCCCTCCCATTTCCCACAGAGGTATTTTTTCATCCACTCAAGCTTATTTCCCAGGGTATTGTGAGGGTGGCGAAGAGAAACATAATTGACGATGAGTTGCAGTTAGGGGAAGGCTAAGCTAGCCTTCAAACTCTCCAATACTTCCCTGCCAATACAGCTAGACAAAAACATGTATATGGCCATAAGAGTGTGTATCCTAAAATCTGCATGACTGTCATCTTCACCATTATTATGGTGGCTCTCCTCTTTTAATGTAATGTTAAAATAGGCATATCTTAGTTTTTTCCATAGTGGCAACAGTTCCACAGATGAACTGAATATTGCATGGGATATGTTGTGCTTATTTTGTTGTTCTTGTGCCTTTAAGTCAACTCCAACTTATGGTGCCACTATTAAGAGAAGGTGCCACTATTCAGAGAGTTGCCACTGGTTTTAGGGCTAGAAAGTGTGACTTGCCCAAGGCCACCCAGTGGTTTCCATGGCTGAGCAGGGATTTGAACCATGGTTTCTTAGAGTCCTAATAGATTACCACAATACACTCTTATGGTGCTGCTATTCCTCTTTAACTGCTCTGGCTGCCTCCTGATGCATTCTGGGATTTGCAGTTGAGGGAGGGGCATTTAGACATCTTAGCCAGAGAATTCTTAGGCCTCACTAAACTACAAACCCCAGAATGTAGCAGGAAGCAGTCAGAGCAGTAAAAGTGGAATAGCAACACTATAGGAGTGTAGTGCAGTAATGTGGCTAGTCCAGCATTCAAATCACTATCATCAGATTGGCTTTCTAACCACCATAGTTCTCACTGTGCATACTACATCAAACACAAAACATCTTAAAATCTATTTTTTAAAGAAGTCCAGGATCAATGTCAAAGTTCAAATAGAATACCAAAGATTATCAACTCTGTTGTTCGTGTATGTCTTTTTGATGTTTTAAAGCATCTCAAACCATAAATTAAGTGCACTATACACTGCACTCCCTAAACAATCTAAATTTTCTAAATTACTACCTAGATGTTGCAAGGGTTGCAAGGTTCATAAGGCTTCTTCTCTGATACTGCAGTAAGTAAGCATTTTAATTTTAGCTTTCACTAAGACTGATGGAAGGAGAAAATGGAAGCAACATTACAGGATTTTTTGTTTGTTTGCTTTATAAATCTGCAATACAGTTCCCACACTCTATAAACATATTTGGAACTGATCTCAGCAGTAAAAAATGCTTTTACTTATTTTTCAAATATATTAGGGGTGCTTCTGGCAAGGAAGAACATTCAAAGCTGAGTAATATAAGTACAGGTTATTCTTTATTATTAATATCTTTAAAACATGATCACTTACCTCTTTTCTCAGGAGTGCTGAAACACTGCATTTATGAGGACATGTAACCATAACACAAGGGCAATCTGCATCTTCATGTTTCTAGGGCACAGAGATAAATCACATCACATTATCTGAAAGTCCATAATACTTTTCAGAGATAACAATAAACAAACTCCACTTCATAACCTATATCTCAGTTTATTCTGCATTTGTTGGGTTATGGAATTTCTGAAGAATCAAAATGTAGTCACAATTTTCTTTCCTACATTCTGACTTAGGGCATGAAAACATACACCCACTCTTCCTGCCTGCATCTACAAAGGCACACACTATTCTAACAATAAATAATTATCCAAAGGCAACCTTGCTTCCACGTTGATAAATCTGCATTATCTGCAGTGTCAAGCCAATGGTACCAAGTCCATTTTTCACAATTTGCACAGAGTCCCATAGGAAATGCATCCAGTTTTGGCTAGAGCCAAACTGTCCTAGAGCTCCCTGCAATACCACCAAAGATTTTGAAGGTGCTTCCAAATGATGCCTTTGTTTTTAAATTGCTGTTAGGGGAAAGGGGGAAATTTTACATTGGGATCTAGACATTATTTTCCATTTCTAACTTTTCTGTGTTTTTACACTGCACTTTATTTTATTGATATGACAGCCTGTTAAGAAGGGAAAGATGTACAATATCTTTGGACGGGTATTTCCAGGAGTACATCATCTGGAAGGACCCAAGGTAATGTTCTCTTTGGTGAATTCTGCTTGTACTTGATTCGCTTGGCAGCTGCTGTGCCAGACACAACCATTCTTACTTTTCACAGACTGATCATGTTGAAGTTTCTTGAGAGAGAAAAAGAGGACCTGAGAATATCCAAGTGGTGACAGACTCCCTACAGCCACATGGCCTTTTGAAGTACTGTTAATTTCAGTCAAGACAGTGGCAATTCTTGCCCTGTTAGCTTCTCAGATATACACATACCGATTAGGCTAATGTACAGGCATGCCTCAGTTAACAAGCCTCTGACAAAGAAGCTCCTTTTTTACAAAGTCTTATGAAAGTCAGCCCAGACTCTGCTTATCTTATCTTCTGTCTAACTGGAAGATTTTTGCAGCATTGGCATTGGGAGGATGGTGAAGGAGTGCTGGAGAAAGACAGGCTTTTCAGTGTTGCATTGCAGCAGCATGTCTGGAGTAAACGGTGTAATGAAGTTTGAACTGGGAAAGAATGGGATTCTGCTCTAGGTGATCCTACCGTAGTGCGCTTATGTACAAGGGGCAAGGTAAACAGCAGCCTCCAGAATCACTTACTGAGCATGTGTAAAGAGCAAAGCAGAAAGAAAAGAGTAAACGAAATTAACCTGCCTCATCAGCAACCTTGGCGTGTTGAAATAGCATAGATCTATACATTTTGCCATTTGCAAAATGGAAAGCGTAAGAAAAGTTGAGTCAGCTGGAAAAATAATAATAATCCCAGAATACATTTGGAAGAAGCCTTCGAATGGTCTCAAGAAGATTCAAAATGTTTGTATTTATTTCTGTAAGTCTTACCCAACCAAGTTGTTTCACTTCACAGACAAAAAAATGTAAGGAACCTATCCTTACCCTTTCCATGTTATGTCTGCTTCTAGTATCAAAGTTTTTGTTAAAGTAAAAAAAGCCCAGGAACACATCTACAGTCTGTCCTCCCCATATGCGGGGGATCTGTTCCGAACCCCCCCCCTTGTATGGGGAAAAGAGCATATGCTCAAGCCCCACTGAAAATAAAAGGGAGTGCTCTTGTGGCACATGCAGTGCATGCATCCCATTACTTCTGCCAGGGCTTGCCTTCCGCATAAGCTCAAAGCCGTGGAAGGCAAACCCACCTACAGGGAGGGCAGACTGTATTTCATAAACGAAGGTATACCTGCAATGCACTCTATGTGGGGCTGTTCTTGGCGGGGATTTGAAAGATGCAACTAGAGCAAAAAGTAGAAAGATAATTGCCTACCAGAGTAACATATAGACACAATGTAACACCAGCCTTCAAGGAAATACATTGGTTGCAAATATGTTTTTCTTTTGAATTCAAGGCGCTTGTAATGACAAAGCCCTAAACATCTTTGGACTTTTGACACTTGAAGCAGCACCTCCCCTTTTTTACACTTCTCTGAACAACTGGGAAGAATCCTGGATTACCCAAAGACAGACTAGCATAACTTCCCACAGGGCATGAAGTTGAAGGCTTTCATGGCTGGCATCCATAGTTTTTTTGGGTTTTCAGCTATGTGGCCAGTTCTAGAAGAGTTTATCTGACATTTTGTGCCAGCATCTGGTGCTGGCATCTTCAGAAGATTCTCTAAAGATGCCAGCCACAGAACTGGCGAAACGTCAGGAAGAAACTCTTCTAGAACATGGCCACATAGCCCGAAAAACCCACAGAAAACTTCCCACAGGGCATTTACTTGCTATGGCTCCCAAATTGTGGAATGGCTTGCGGGAGGATATCCATCTATTACCACCTTAAACACCTTCAAGAAGGCACTTAAGACAGATCTCTTCTGGCGAGCCTATCCCCCTGATCTGCTATAACAATTATAAGAATCATTTCGAGCATGCATTGGAAGCTAGATGTTAATATTGAATTTTTACAGGATTGATTTATTGCTGTGTTTTTTGGATTTTATTCATATGAATGTATTTTAACTGAATTGTAATTTAAATTTACTGTTGTACTCCCACCTCGATCTGCAGGGAGAGGCGGGAAATATATAAATAAAAACTTTATTATTATTATTAGCTGTTCTTTTTGAACATACAAGTAAGTTCAGTTATTCCCATCACTTAAAATAATACATTGAATAGCCACACATTCTTTACTGAACAGCAAATCTGCTTAATAGTAAAAGGGGAGGTTGAGATCACCCAATCAATGATGTGGTCATTTTTATATTGAAAGAAGAACAGGAAGTAGCTTTCATCCAGTGTTTGTCTTAATGACCAACACTTTGTACTGCCACCCAGAAACTAATCGGCAGCCAGTGAAGAGATTTTAGTACTGGTGTTAAGTGGTCTGACCTAGGTGTTTCTTGTGACCAATCTGGCTGCCACATTTTGCACAAATTGAATTTTCTGAACTTGGTACAAAGGTAGCCCCATGAAATGCACTGCAGAAATCAACAAGAGATTACCAGTGCAAGTACACCTGCTTCAAGGTCCTTTCGGGACGCAGTTGGCGTATCAACCGAAGTTGGTACCAGGCACTTCTGGCCATCAAATCTACTTGAGATGATAACTGTAGAGACTGATCCAGAAGTACCCCCAAACTGCGAACTTCATCCTTTAGGGTAGGGGCGCAACCGCGCCTGCCACCGCCCCCTGCCCCCTGCACCCGCCACCGATTGCAGCTTTCGCCGCTCCCGGTCACCGCCAGCGAAATCTCGCACAACCACCCCCGTGGTCGTGTGAGACTTCACCACCATTTTGAAAAAATGGCGGCGCCTGAGGGCAAATTCTCACGCGACCACAAGTAAGGTCACGCAAGACTTTGGCGGGCTCGGAAGGTCCGCTGCGGCCGCTCCCCTCTAGAGGCCCTTTGCCATCACTGGGTCCCTCCAAGAGGGCGGCTCGGCAGCGGCAGGGCCTCTGAGAGCCCGTTGCCGTCGCGGGCGCCGTCCAAGAGGGCTCTGGCGGCGGCAGGGGCCTCTGAGGGGCCCCGATGCCATCGCTGGGGTCCTCCAAGAGGGCTCCGGCGGCGGCAGGGGGCCTCTGGGAGGCCCAATGCCATCGCTGGCGCCCTGCAAGAGGTCCTGGCGCGGCAGGGGCCTCTGGGAGGCCCGATGCCGTCGCTGGCGCCCTCCAAGAGGGCCCTGGCGGCGGCAGGAGCCTCTGGAAGGCCGGTTGCCTCGCTGGAGCCCTCCAAGAGGGCCCCGGCAACGGCAAAAGGGCCTCCCAGAGGCCCGCTGCCGCCACGAGCCCTCTTGGAGGGCCACAGCGACAGAAAAAAGGACCAGCAAAGAGGAGGAGGCCTCCAGCGCTGGCGGCCCCCACCGGCTTTTTTGCCGCCTCTGATGGGCCTGGGGCCCCTTCAGGGCCAGCAAAGATGGGAGGCTGCCCCGAGGGTGGAAGCTCCCCCCGGCATATGGCTCTGCCCCCAAGGGTGGAAGCGCCACCCCCGCATGCAGCCACGCCCCCGGAGGGTGGAAGCTCCACCCGGCACGCAGCCCTGCTCCGGAGGGTGGAAGCTCCATCCCCAGCTTCAGCCCCCCAGTCACTGAGGGACAGCAACCCGGCCCCGGCTCAAAAAGGTTGCCTACCCCTGCTTTAGGGAAGTGTGACCCCATCCAGGACTGCTTGACAAATCCTCCATCCCTGGACTTAGGCAAACCTATCGCAAGTACCTCCGTTTTCTCTAGATTCAGCTTGAGTTTGTTTTCCCTCATCCAGCCCATTACCGACTTAAGACAGGCATCCAGAGGAGAGATGCCATTCTTAGTCACTGCACAGTTGGAGACATAGAGAATAAGCACAAGAATACAAAGATGGGCAGCTTCTGGGGGGCAGAGACTGCCCCCACTCCTTGGGATGCCAAAAGAGCTACATACATGTTCCCAATTTCAGTTTGTGGAGGCTTCAAAAATGATAGAAAATATAACAGCCAAAAAAAGGCAAATCATACTGCAGAGCCTCCTGCCCATCTGGATGAAGTCCATGGGGGTCTTTTTGCATAGCTGTAAGAGACATAAAACAAGTATTTTGCCCACCATTGCCATAGAGGTTTGCTATTTACCTGCACCTGTTGTTAAGTTAATGTAATAAAGAGCATAAAACATCAATGCCCCAAAATAGCATTCTCTAGAAAATAATAATAATTTAATTGAAAATTAATTACTTCCAGTTCTACAAATCACATAGGGAATTTCCTACCTCCTAGGGCATGCAAAGTTTATTAATTCTTGTGTTGGAACAGAATACACAACCAATAATATATAGTTTGCTTAACTTTGTTTCCACTACCACCTCCTTCGCAATTTTCATTTGCAAGTCACTGAAAGGCTCCCTGATACGATTAAAAAAAAAAAAGAAAGAAAAAAGATGGAGGCTATCTTGCGACCAAAAGAACAGGCCACCAAGCAAGCAGCTGGCTTCCCTCAATTTAGATGAAAACGGTCTTTCATATACTGAAAATGTTTTGTAAAATTCAAATGACTTTTTAGTAATATTTCCCTATAGAGATGTAGCATTTTTCTGCAGTGGATACTGTCTAACCCTATGGTGTTTTTATACAGCGTTACTAGTTTCTTTGGTTATTTGAACCAAAGAAAAGGGAACAAACAACTTGGTTTATGAAACAGGTTGTTTAATTATTGTTTTGTCATTATGCCTGAACCTAGAAAGTATGTTCCATTGTACAAGGGACTGGAGCAGATTTAAGAAAGCTGGGATACTTAAGATCCTAAAACAGAGCTCAGTTTTACAGCATCTTTTTCTGGAACAAATAATGTGCATCCCCATTATTAAACCTTTTAGCATTTTTATGATAGATAGTTAGACAGACAAACAGAGACAGGAAGCAGAAGCAAAAGCAAAAGCAACAGCAAGTTGCTGTGTTATATAATACGCACCTGTATCATAATAATTGGAACCTGGCTTTTACAGTATTTACATGTTGTTTCCTCCCGATATTTACAGTTCTTTTCAGAATGATCTGGCAAGTCTCTCCAGATTCTCTTACAACCAGCACGAGGCATGGAAGTTCTTCAAATAGACAGTCATTTTTCAGATGTGTCTGAAACAAACATTTACCAGATCACTGTTTTTTGTGTTTTGGTTTAAACCTCACTTAGCTGCAAAATAATCTGGATAAACCCGTTTAAGGACAACTTGCCCACTTGAAGGAGGAGAAACAACAACAACAACAAATCAAAACGCGTCAAAACACCCCACTCCCCTACGTTAGCTTATTCCAAGAACAAAACTATCTCATTTAATCTCAAAACTGTGGAAGGGGAAGAAGCTCAAGACATTTGGCTGCCTAAAAATTTGAGGTTGCTACCCGAAATTTCAACCATGTTTTAAATATCATATGTTTTTAAAAAGGGTGGCTTTAAAGTTTGTTATGCAATTCTTAAACTTTCAGCTCTGAGAACCAAGGTAAATGTTCCCAGCCTGGTTTAAAATCCTAAAAAAATGCAAATAAAAATATTTAATCCCACATAATTGGTAACATCACAAAAATCTCTTCCTCCTCCCACCATTCCAGTTACTCTGTTTACACATGTAAATATATAACTTCTGTCAGCTATCCAAGAGTAACCATGATGTCTATTCTGCTTTCTTTAGACACTGTCCCTACAGTACCCCGCAGGTTAAGACCAACACACCAGAACAAATGATAAACTGGTCGGTCACAAGTCAATGAAAAGAAGGTCATTCTATTTTTGGTCTGTGGTACTTTTGCATGTATGTATTCAGTTGTTCCTAATGAAGGAAGTTGTTCCTTCAGTTTCTCTGCATTAATCCTGGTGTGGTGGTTTTAAAATGTCATTATGAACATGTTGCAGAAAGTATTTCTTGCATTCAACATTTTTAAATCTCAAATACACACTGCTAAATGCATGCTGATACTTTTATAAGCCAAGAATCTGCAATGAAACATGGAGAAATTTGAGCATGAAGTCCAATAGATTGCCAAATTCTGATTTACACACAAGTCTGGGAAATGCAGATCAGATTAGCTGTATTGGAAACCTCAAAATAAAATTATTCAGCCACTCCAGTCACAACAAACAACTGAACTATGACCTAAGTTGAGCTGATCAGATAGGAGAAAACAGGAGAATGAGATG
>NC_056522.1:362602943-362639700 GCF_019175285.1 Sceloporus undulatus | reverse complement strand
TTTTTTTTTTTAAAGACATCCAGAGAAGACAACCCCACCACCTCCCTAGGCAATTGATTCGATTGCTGAACTGCTCTTACTATCAAGAAGTTCTTTCTAATATCCGATTGAAATCTACTCTACTGTAACTTATAACCTCTAGACTACACGTGAATCTACTCAAAGCTTACAGCTGGCTTTCACGATGACTGTTGTTGTTATCTCCCTTCAAGTCAACTCAGCTTATGGCAAACCTATCCCAGGTTTTAGCTATTTTGTTTTAACTTTATTTAGTAATTCACTCTGAGATCCATTTGGGGGGAAAGGTTGTATATAAATAAATTATAATAATATACAGTCCATGTGGCCCTTAGAAGGGCACAGAAGCAGAAAACTGGCCCATAGGCTCAGTGCAGTTGCCCATTCTGATCTAGAGCATGCACAGGAGGCATGTGTGCACCTGCCTACAGATAGTCCTTTTCCTTTCTTCCTCACTCGCTCTTTTCCTTCCTCCTCTCCCCATATTTTTTTTTAGTTTTCTTGCCTTTTATTGTTGCTTCCTCTGTGAGGAGTTCTCTTGGGATAATTTGCTACAACTAATGTATGCTTACTCTATCTTTCATTAGTGTTATTGTTTTGCATTGTTTGAAAAAACTGCAGCACTTATTTTTTTAAAGAAAAAAAGAAAAGAAAGCATGACCCCTTTTGCCAAATGTGAAACAGCCTATGAAAGAAAGGGTACATGGGTTTTCACTCAGCATTATTTTAGTACTACTGGGGGAATAAGGGATGTAAAATGCATCTCAGTCTTTCCCAGCTTGCAAGCAGAATGTAATTATCCACATCTGCACAGTGGAGACTAGTTCTGTGGCTCATTCACAAGTCAGTTATACTGCCAACCATTTAATCCCCTCACCCCAATTCACATACAAGCATTTGGAATCTTTACAGCAAATTCTTATCATCACAGCCTTGGCTGTTTTTAACTGTATACTCCTGGATCTGACCACTGTCAGCCTAACAATTCAACTAATGGATTCCACTCTCTCTTTCTTTAGAGAATCTTATCACATTTTACAAGCAGAACAAGAATTTCTGATACTATTATCAAAGGTGGTTAACTTAGATGTTTCTTAGTGTCACAAGATTCAATTTAGCACACATAGGCCTGTTCCAGACTGCCAAAATAAAGCTGCTTCGGGTCTCTTTGGAGGTATGCTGTTTAAATGATGCATGCACCCTAAGAATCCGGAAGCTGCACCAAAGCTGCCCTCCAGTGCTTCGGAATGGAGTGTGGCTTTGGTGCAACCGCCAGACTCTTAGGACCCATGCATCATTTAAATAGCATACCTCCAAAGAGACCCCAAGCAGCTTTATTTTGGCAGTCTGTAACAGGCCATAGAGAGAATAAAAAATAGCAACAGATATAAGTATAGCTTGATAGGCAAAAATAAAATGAAAGTTAATTAAAACAAAATAAACACCTCTTTGCAGGAAACAAACAGAGATATGTGAATCATCTTAAATGTACACATCTGAATTCTCTATGCAGGACTGAGAAATCAAATAAATCATTCCATCTTATTGCACTGTGGACATTCAGTTTTGTTTTGTTTTTAAAAGGCAACCCAACCAACCCTCCTCTATCTGTCTCTGTCTCTCTTCTTGTCATCTCCTGGAGTTTTATGGGAAAATTTGGAATAAGCCAAAAGCACTAAAACTGTGTGAAAAAGCCAATCTGTAAAGGAACTGTACAAATTAAAATTCTGGAGCTAAGGAAGTTAAAAATACATATATATTACAAAAAAAAAGCCACTTTCCTGTTTGAAATCTTTAATAAAATTAGCAAAGCAAAACAACTCAGTGAGAAGAAGAAATAATAATAATAATAAAGCACAAGAAGTAATTTGAGGAAAAAACTATACCTTTTCTTTCACTATTGTTTCTTGACATGCTGTACATTTTGGAATTGTGGAACTAGAAGAGAAAAAAAACTGATCTTACACCAAACAGTATTTGCATAGATATAATTTTTCATGTATGTTGGAAAGTGCTGACCACAAATCAAGCAGAGATCTGTGCATAAGAATATGGCAAACTTTGAGATCATGCAGCTCATGGAGATCAAATAATGTAAGTACAAAGCAGGCAGAAAATACTGCATCAAATTGTAATGATAAATGGAAATGTACACTATGGGTTCAACATTAAATTTAATGAGATCAATTGAAAATGGCTAAGAGTTCCCACTCATCTTAACAGATCTGCTCCAGCTAGGATTATCAATGGATTTGGCCCTGAGAGTCACAGAGTACATTTACCAACCCTTCTGGTGTCTATGTATTTTATTAACAATGTAAGCTGCCATAAGAGTTACTGCTATTACTGGAAAAATGAAAAATTCTAAAATTGCCTAAATTTACTGTTCAAGCAAGCTTTTAAATATGAGAATAAACAGCTTCATCATAAACATATCTATGTGGAACCTGGGTGCACTGCCCTTCATCAACAAAGTTGCAACACTTCATACAATAGCACACTAAGGCTAAAGCTGCTGGTTGCGGATGCAACAAGGCTAGTATAGAGAAATGTAACACTGAATGCAAGCTTCTTTTATCTACTGCAAGGTTGGGGAACCTCCAGCCTTGGGGTTGAATCTGGCCCTTCTGATGACCAAAACTGGATCTCCTAAGGTTTCCTCCAGATGGCCCTGATCTCTTCCTCATGGCATCATCATTTGATGGTTTCCCAGTTTTTCTATGGCCCTACTTCCCTCCCCCCAACATTATTCTAAAATGTAAAATGCCTCCCTCCAAAATCTTAATTACTTGTAAGTTAAAATATGCTGGTACTTTGGACCCATCCTTTTTCCCCTGGTCCTGCCCACTGCTAGAATGCAGCCCTTGAGAATTTTTCTAGAACTGAATTAAGCCTTTAAGATGAAAGAGGTATCTCATCTTATGTTTGAAACACAGAGGCTTTTTGAGGCTGGGATATAAGGCTATTTCCCAGTTCAATCTCTGCCTACCCTGTGGGCATACAAGTCTGCTACATTGTGTGTAAAGTCCGCCCTCAATTGGTAAATGAAAATTTTACTGCTGCATAGATGCTTTGACCCGGCATTTTTGTAACTGTAATTGCTTAAGTACTATTCATGCCCAGGTATGTACAATGCATACAATTTTAAATTATACTGATGCTGTTTTTCTTTTCTTTTTCTTTTTTATACTAGTCAAAGACCGAATAAACTATATTACATTATATTACATTACATATGTAGTAAAGGTTCCCTCCACTTAGCTTTGTAAGCAAGTTTCTCCATTTCTATACAGTGTTACCCCGGGTTACGAAAATAATTCGTTCCGCCGCCGCTTTCGTAACCCGAAAGGCTTTCGCAAGCCGAAACCCCATAGGCGCTAATGGGGAAAAGCCGCGATTTGGTGCGAAAAAGCGCCGAAAAGCACCAAAATTTCTTTCGTAACCCGAAATAACCTTCGTAACCCGGAACAGTTTTTTTCAATTGGATTTTTTCGTAACCCGGAAATTTCGTAAGGCGGCGCATTCGTATCCCGGGGTAACACTGTACTTGCACATCATTATCATCGTTGTTGCTGTTTACCTTCAAGCCATTTCGACTCATGGTGGCCCTAAGACCATCCTATCATGCGGTTTTCTGGGGCTGAGAATGTGTGATTCGCCCAGGTCACCCAGTGGGATTCCATGGCTAAGCACGGAATGCTCAAACCACTGCAGCACACTACACCATCATTAGGGAACTTTTATTCATCTCCTAAAGAGATCTAATATATTTACAATACTTTGTACTATCAGCTACGTCAACCAGTCCTTGACTATTTTAGTAAACTTATTCCTCATTTTCTCACTGTGGTGATGATAACAGCAACACAGTTCTACGAATCTGCATTCTCCCTCCTAGTGTCTTTAATCTCCTATTTTTTTCTTCCCCTTTGAGATGAGAATGTATTCTGCATTAAAACAAACACCAGATACAGTGCCATTGTCTTCTAGTCTTTATTGAATGCACTCAAGCATCCTCTTTGCTCTTTTAAAAGGCTGCTGCATACTGAGCAGTAATCTTCATTCAGCTGTCTTCAGTGGTGCCCGTATCTGCATCCTCAGATGACCCAGAGAGAGTGTTAAAAAACTCCACAGCACAATCATTATCTGCTAACACGTATATGGGAACTGAGAGGGGAATTGCTTGCACAAACTGCTTTCCACCTACAGTTCTGAAATCAACACCATCATGACACACATTTCATTCATCTTTACATTTGGAGGGGGAAAGAAAGCCCACAGTCACAGAATTAAAAAATAAATAAATAGAAGAGGACTACTGTATTCAAAGCACCAACAGGGGGATTTTCAGCAATAAAATCCTCACAAAACACTTGCCCCTTCTAGCTTTCATATACTTTAGTTTATTTTGTTTATTTTTATATTTCCTGATGTAACATATTTGCCTAGTAAATACATACAGCAGTATACTTTCCTATTTGGTAACATTCAACTTCAGACACAAATGTTTCACACCAGGAAAGACAGACCAGGCAGCAATTTAATTCATAAGGATTGTTCTTACTACTCCATTTTTATCAATTTTTCTTTAGTTCTCCTAAACTTTTTATTATTCTTCCTTACAGTTGTCAGCTGCTAACCAAAAAACTGACAGCTGTCTATTTTAGTATCAACATATCAGAGCTTAGAAAAGTTACTTTTTAAGATTGTAAGACTATATCCCCATAGCCAGCATGGAATTATGGTATAAAATGTTAACTTTTCCAAGATCAGCAAGGTAGACAGACAGAGAGATCACTGGTCTTGCTCGCCTACACTGCTGCATATTGTTTGCATATTCAGATGAATAGATCTGGAAAAACAAAATGCTCTGTAATGACCTTAATGGCGATAGCCAGCAATTAAAAACTCCTTTAAACATTAAAATCCATTATTCAAAAGACTGAGAGCTGTTATAAAGACCCTTCACCTCCCTGTTTTTCTTCTACACCTCTACAACAATGGCATTGCAGTTACCTATTCTGCAAGTATGAAAACTGTCAACTCCTAAGTCTCACTGCTTTATCTCAGAATATCCAAAACATGTACCAAGTGCAACTAATCAGTGATGCAATTAAACTACAGCTTGTATGTGCAATAGCTAATCAGATTGTAAAGGTAAATGAAAATGTAAATTAGGAACTTCAGAATTTGAGACTTACTGAAACAATTAATATGGTGTTGTATTGGTTTAATTGCACTGTTTTTAAATCACTTGTTTTTAAAGATACATTTTAATTTTTTTAAATGTAACCAACACTTGGATTTACATTTTAATGTTAACCGTTTGTATGTTTTAGCTGTACCATATTTAATTTATAAACTGCCTTGAGTTAGGTCTTTGGGGAGGAGACAGTAAAATATAAATAAAGTTAATAAAATCAGCACCCAACACAGAGAAATACTAACCTTAGCAAACCATTCATGCAAGTCTCACAATATCGATGCCCACATTCTGTCTGTCTTGGATTGCACAGTATGAGATGACACTTTTCACACTTGTATTTGTCCTCCACAGCATTCACAAATTTCTCTTTGTAGCCACCTTGTTCTGGTATATAAATAGATGGTACTGCACTGCGATCAACATTTGCCTTTTGTTGGATTGTTTCCACAGAGATTGGGGGATCTGTTTTCTTGCTCGAATCCATGTTGCAACTGGCAAGTACTGCAATAAAAATATACAAGAAATGGTTTAAGGCATGAAGACTGAAATGAGACATAGTCTGATATCCCTGGGATTCATATGAGAATTGATTTGTTGAACCATACACATATTGATATGAAGTCAACTGACACCACTGGTTTGACAACTACTGAACATGTAGAAGTGTAAAAAGGCACATTCAGCATTATACAAGAAATTCAGACATGCAGATTCACCAATCCAAGAGTGCAATGTGAAGTAATCACCTACCACCTGAGATATAATGCTTTTCAACTAAGGTTGTTCAAGCAATCAGTTCTAAGTGGCAGTATCATAAAGGTCCCAGTTTAAAGTTTATAACGACTTATTAAGGTCAAAATCCTATCAGTATACAGGATTAGTCATCCTTTGTTGGCTGGCTAGTCAACAGTTATGTAAATCCCATGGATTCAATGGGTCTAGCAAGAATTAACAACAGAATCGGTGTGAACTTAATGAAATACAAAGCTATCAGCAAAGGTTATATAGATCAGAAAATCATAATGAGCACCGATATTTTTTAGCTTGTCCATCACAAGAACTGGGAGCCATTTTTAAAGATAGGGAGGAGCAATTAGTGTTATCCCACTCTTCACACCATCATCAGTCTTGTATTTTCTCTCTGAGAACAAATCTGCAACATTAAGGAAATGAAATACAGTAGCTATCAACAAATTATTGCAGAAGCTTATGACCCAGTTACCTCTTGTTTATGTCTATGCAATAACTCTGTCATTGGCCTTTCCTTCTGTCCCATTTCTGCACTTCACTCAACCTACAATGCCTTGATCTTAGATCAAGGTTGGCCAGCTCCTAAGAGGCAACATAACAAGATCTTCTTACAGCTGACAGCTAGAGGGCATAAATTAAATTTGCTGCCATCTCATCCTTCTCAGAAGCCCCAGCTGTCATCAATATGCCTTACCTCTGACTCCAACCCAGTAAACATTCACAGGTTCAATACAAAACACATTTTGAGGGAAAAACAGGACAGCAACCATACCCATTACTATTAGATCTCCATAGATAAAAGTTTTTTGATCAATTTCTACCCCATTTCTTGAAATGCTTGCTGAGCCGCTCTGACCATTTGGTTTAAAGTTAAAACATGCATTCTCCTTTCTCCACTTCCGGGGTGTTGTATAGCGTGGGAATGCCAGGCAGCTGAATGCGCACTGACAATATTGCGGACTACTGATGGATACTAAAATCCATGGAGGTTCAAGTCCCATTAAATTCAATGGCCTAGTAAAATGGTGCTCCTTATATAAAATGGTAAAATCATCATTTTCGATTTGGATATTTTTAAAAAATATTTTGAAGTCGTGGATAGTTGAATTTATGGGGGGAAATGCATGGATATTGAGGGCAGAGGGTACTTAAAATGAAATCTCTTGTAATTTGAACCCACTTGTCTTGGCAGCAACAGAAAACAAGCTTGCTCCATCTTCTACAATGTGTAAAGTCAACTACTGTAACCCTTCTCAATCTTCTCTTTTCAAACCTAAGTATACTTAGCTCCCTAAGCCAGACTTCAAAGGACTTGAGTCCAAAACACACTGCAGAAACAATTCAGTTTGACACCACTTTAAATGCCTTGGCTCTTTGCTAGGGAATTCCCAGAACTATAGTTTTGTGAGATGTTTAGTCTTCTCTGTCAGAGCGCCCTGGTGTCACAATAAACTACAATTCCCAAGATTGCCTAGCACTGAGCCAGGGCAGTTAAAGCAGCTTCAACCTGGATTATTTACGCAGTGTGTTTTGTGTCAGGAAAAAGCCACATGGGATATATAGTCACAAGAAATATAATATGTATATGAATGTATTTGAAAGTAACATGACACAGCAAAAGTTATTGAATTGTCACACAGGTGTTGTAAGTAATGTAATTAGAAGGTCCTGAAAGCCAAGGACATATGAGGCAATAACAAAGTGAAAAGGTGCAAATTGATATCACCTGAAAGTCATTGAGTGGACAGTAATGTATGATGCAATGTGAGGTCTAGATTGAGCCAAGTATGGTATGTCAATCATAATGTATGTACACGCCCAGGAGGTGGCAACTGTATAATGAATAGAGAGACAAATGTCTATATAAGCAACAATGTATGGCAATATTTTTTGTGGGTATTGAGGAGTATAGTAGAGAGAGTTTTGTGAGTAGTGAATTGTTTTGTGCATAGTGTATATACAGTGGTACCCCGGGATACGAATGCGCCGCCTTACGAAATTTCCGGGTTACGAAAAAAATCCATCCAAAAAAACTGTTCCGGGTTACGAAGGTTATTTCGGGTTACGAAAATTTTTTTGGTGCTTTTCGGCGCTATTTCGCACGAAATCGCGGCTTTTCCCCATTAGCGCCTATGGCTTTTTCGCCTTACGAAGATTTTCGGGTTACGAAAGCGGCGGCGGAACGAATTAATTTCGTAACCCGGGGTACCCCTGTATTAGAATAAAAGTAGATCTTTATAAGAAGACTACTGTGTTGACTGGTGTCTTGAGAGCTGAACAAGAACCAGCAGACTCCAGAGAAGATTGGAAGACATCTCCAGAGCCAATTCTCAGAGCTACTGGTCAAACTGGTTGTTCTTCCGCTGACCAGGGGGGTGAGAGTGAAAGCCAGGAGAAGAGCTGCAACTCCCATCATCCCTAACATTTTGGACCTCAGTTTAAAAGTATTTTACCATCTTGGCCACCTTCCCCTAAACATGTTCCAGCTTGTCAATATACTATTCTATTCTCATATAGCTTCCTCTTTCCTGAAAACATAACTACGTTCACAGTTACCCTTTGCCTCTTTCAATTACCACATGTGTGTATGTGACCCTGTCCCTGGGGAGCCTGGAGCTGCCTCTTCCTGAGACAGGATGCATGTTGAAGGCCCATGAATCACAACACAAGTGTCTCTAAGGTTTGCTTTATTTGGGATATTGAATACCATAGCTTTTAGCCAGCAGGTGTACTGTGCCCTTGGTAAGGATAACATAAACTCCTCCCACTGATAGAACAACAGAAAAGTTAGCGCTATCACCATGCCTCATGCTTTATTCCCTCAAATATGCCACCCTATGACTTTCCCTCTTGCCTCCTTCTCCAAGGTTTTCCTATCTGCCTTCTCATTACTCCACTGATTAGGATGAGAAAGTCTCCGATTTATCTCCTCCCTAAGCTCTCATTGATCCTGCAATGGATTCATCCATGAGATTAGTTGGAGCCTCAAACCCCAGGCTTACTCTTGCCTCCTCACAGCTGGTAAACCACCTGGTCCCTGTAAACCAAGTGGTCTGTGAGCTCTGTGTCCTAGCTTTCTCGCTGCCTACTGGGTGAGGGGCCTACCCTTTCCCCTCCCTTCACCCTTCCCACATCCATCTCTTCTCTCCCCCTCTGAACCCAAACACTCCTGGTACCAACCACCTCACCCTTCATCTCCTTTGCCAGTCCTTCTTTCCATCTGGTGTTCACACCTCCTTCCTCTGACCTTTCTCCATCCTCCTTCCCTTTAAGCGAGCCCCTGTCCTTCACCCACCCCTACTTCCTTCTTCACTCCTTTCTTCTCCCAGCTCCATGTCTTCCAGGATAGCCTTCTTTTGCCATCAATGTGCCACCACCTGCCCCTCTGAATCCTGCTGAAGCCCAAGTTCCAAAAAGGTAGGCATATGTAAGCCACCACCCTAGTCCTCCCTATGCCCCATCACAATCTCATTCATTGCATGTTCAGGAACAGGTCAGGGTTATTAAGGGACTGAAACATAGTACAGACTAGTACTCTAAGAAATGGTAGTACTCAAATTATTATTAAATTTATCTCATTCAACACTGGAGGTTTTATCCTTTTCTTCCATTTTTCCAAATATAAACCAAGAACTGCTTAATTCCTTAAATCAACATAGATTTGCAAAATATTGGTAGCTATAAATAATAACTGATTACAACCCCAATTAGACCAAATTGTTCAACAGTTAACATTTTAAAATAGCATAATTATTTCTGCTAAAACTTTAAGTTCTTGACCATTATTTTGACAAACACATAGTGGTCAGCTGAATAGCCATGCCTTATCTTGTGCATTCAGGCCACCCACTCATGTGGGTAGCATGTATATGGTAACACACACATCTTATGTGGTGTCAAGCCCATGCTGTGGTAGCAGTCTGAACCGAAGCTGATCTCCTATTCCAGTGGTAACCATATTATTTGTGATCTCTAATCTAGAAAGAACTTGGTGATTCTTGCCATTTCACAGACCTTCAGAGTTTCTCCAGCCTCATTTTATATATACTGTATAGGCACACACAGGTATTCAAAAATCTGAAATACAGAACACTTCTGGTCCCAAGCATGTTGGATAAGGTGTTTGTGTTAAGGAAAAAGCAACATGGGATATACAGTAAATGAAATAAAACATGTATGTGAGAGCCAGGATGACTCAGCAGAAGCCAATTGAGAACCACACAGGTGTAAATGGTAATACAATTAACAAGTCCTAACTGCCAAGGACAAGAAATGAAAAGTGGATAATTGGACACACCTGACAATTGTTAAGTGGTCAAGGCTGAGATGATGAAATCATTAATTGTAGGATGAACCAAGAGAACCAATGGGAATGATGTACACGCCTACTGGGTGGAAACAGACAACAGTGGGTGGTACCATGCATTGACTATAATAATGACTATGCATCCCAATGTATTTTGTGGGTTGTAGTAGTGGGTAGTAGAGTGAGGAGTAGAGTATTGTTGTGTTGGATAGTTTTGGAGCTGTATATAGTAGAATAAAGTAGATCTTTTATTTAAGACTACTGAGTTGTCTGGTGTCTTGGGTGAAGCCACAAGAGCCAGCTGGATCCTGAAGAAGGGTGAAGACTTCTGTGGAAGCAAGAGTGAGAAGGCTTGGAGAATTTGTCAGGGTCTTCAGCCTGTTCTCTGTAACTCTGCTAAGCTATAACCACTGGCCAAAACTGGTCAGCGCGGTGCACAACCAGGTGGTGAGTTCAAGCCAGAGGTGAAGAGCTACAACTCCCATCATCCCTGACAGTTTGGACTCAAGTCAACATTATGCTTAAAAAGTAGAGTCAGTGTAGTTTGAGTGTGGGACTATGACCATGAAGACAAGAGGGCGATTCCCCGCTTTTCCATGAAACCCAGTGGGTGACCTCAGGCAAGTCACATGCTCTCACTCTCAGAGGAAGACAATGGCAAACCTCCTCTGAACAAATCTTACCAAGAAAATCCCGTGATAGGTTCGCCTTAGGGGAGGAAATTGACTTGAAGGCACACAACAACAATAACAATGTTTTTAAAAGAAGGTTGTTCTTGTTGCTGCTTCTAGGCTATGGAACACCCTACTGGACTAGGCTGCTGTTGCTAACAGCAGGATATATTAAACAAAACAAAAAAGGGATCTTGTAGCACCTTTGAAATTAACTGTGTACAAGAAATTGTAGCATAAGCTTTTATGGGCTTGGTCAACTTCCACAGATTCATGGAGTCAAGCATCTGAGGAAGGAGACTAATTCTATGAAAGCTTACACTACAATCTGCTTTATTCAGTTAATAATAATAATAATAATAATAATAATAATAGGATTTATTTATATACTGCCCAATCACTGGGAATCCGAGCAGTTTACAACAGAGGGGATAATAGACGGTTGGTTCCCTGCCCTCAGGCTTACAATCTAAAAGACACGACACAAAAGGAGAAGGGAATGGTGAGGGGGGAGGGGATCAAGTCCAGCATTCTTCTCTCCCTCTGAGGCCTGGACCAAGGCAGATGGACCGGAGGGAGGGCTTTTCTTCTTCCAGGCAGGCTTGTTGGAGCTAGCCTGCCTCTCTCTCCCTCAAGATGGAGGATGAAGGGAGGGCTTTTCTTCTTCCAGGCAGGCCTGGTGGAGCTCAAAAGTTAGTCTCAAAAGTGCTGTAAGATCCCTCTGCATACTGATATTCAGTACTAACATGGTTGTGTCCGAATTCTCCCTCCCAGTTGTCTTTCTAATGTCAAGCAAAAACCTTTTTATTCAGGTGGGTTTTTTGCAACTGACCTCGCTTGCTGTGGACTGAATATTTTAAACAGGGTTGGTACAATTTATTCTTTAATGGTGTACAGCCGGCCCTTCATATCTGTGGGGCGTTCTGTTCTGGAGCCCCATGTACATGGCAAATTGCACGAGGTCCAAATTACTGCTATTGAGAATGGGCAGGCCCAACTGTGGATACTACAATCCGCAGATTACAAACCCATGTATAGGACGACCCAAGAGATAGAAACTGCACTTTCTATCTCTTGTTTTATGTTTTTATTCATGTTATGCTTTCACTTAATTTGTTCTACGTAATTGTTAGCCCATTTTTTGGGAGTCCAAACAGGATACATATTGAAAAAGGAACTAAAATTATGTGATCAGATTTCTGCTCTGATTACCTGAATTTATCATCCCCTCCTTCCCTCCATGCAACTCCTTGGATGCCCCAAATTTGCTCCTGGGGATCCCTCAATCCTGTAGTAGCGGGTTGGGGAGGAGATATTCAATCTGCAAGAATGCCCATTCCACTGAGGAAAGGACAACATTAGATAAAATGTTTTAAGTTGAAAGACAAGACATATCTAATTGGTTAATGTATGATTCAGTTACACATAGAAATCAATCTCTTCTTGAGACATAAAGATTTCCTCCAGAACATTCTATTTGTCTAGCTATATTCTGCTCAAGCCTCCTGCTCCCATGGGCTGTAATCTACACTGCAGAATTAATGCAATTTGATACTGCTTTAACTGCCATTGTTCAATGCTATGGAATTGTGGGATTTGTAGTTTTGTGAAACATTTAGCCTTCTCTGTCAGAGAGCCCTACTGCCACAACAAACTTCAAATCCCCGGATTCCACAGGATGGAGCTATGACAGTTAAAGTAGTGTCAAACTGCATTAATTCTTCAGTGTGGCAGCAGCCTTGCTCATCTGCTCATGTAGAGCTAAAGCTACCAGAATCCCACATGCTGGATGTTTTCAGTCAATCTTGTTCAAGCCTCATTTCTGGTACTGGGAGGATTCATTAAAAAATCTGGTACAGGGAAGATTTATTACAAAAAAAAATTCTGCCATCTTTCCAGTTATATGTTAGCCTCCCACACGTCTTATTAAGTCCCTTAATTTGGTTAACTTTGTTTAAGATTAATTCTTTTGCCTAATTCACTTAAATCGAGGGATGCTTAGTTAGTGAATAAAAGATACAAAACTTAATTGCTACTGGATGTTAAGAATCAAATTATCCCATCTGACATTTGAAGTAGAAACATTTCTGCAGTAACCAGATTAAATGAACAAGGTATCTAAAACTTGCCCTATTCTGAATTCTGGCACTCTTTAACACAGAGATTCCCAGTTTTCACATTGGCAAAATTTCAGAAGCATAATAACAGAAGTATACTCCTGAATCAGGCAACAGTTTAAAAGTCACACTTTCTTACCTAACAGGTAAAGTATAATTTACATTCCAAATTCCTAAAAAGAAATCATAGCTCAGTCATGAATCCCTTGGGCAAATCACATTCTCTCAGAATCAGGGGAGGACAATGGTAAACCTCATCTGAATAAATCTTGCCAAGAAAACCCCATGGTAAGTTCCCCTTAGGGTCACCATCAGTCAGAAATGATGTGAAGGCGCCCAACAACAATTATAAAAAGAAATATAAGGAAGTCATCAGGCTAAATCCAATTGCTAATTTCAACCAGAATAGATCTACTGGATGAATGGAATTTACAAAAGAGCTGACTCACTATTCAGCACATCTACACTATTCAGGTGAAACTCTTGCTGTTCTTGTTATTTACCTTCAAGTTGAGTTCAGTTTATAGCAAACCTATCAGAGGATTATTGTTTTGTTTTGTTTTTTGCACAATTAGAGATCTGCCACTACTTTCCTGAGAAAGTAGTGACTTACCGAAGGTCAGTGGGTTTCAATGGCTGATTGGAAATTCAAACTCTAATCTCCTGGAATCCTAGTCCAATATTCAAACAACGATACTGCACTGGCTCTACAACAAGGCCATCAACTGGATTTAAACCATCCACTATTATTACGCTTCTGCTGTTGTTACTACTACTGTTGTTATTACTATTATTATTAGAATTACACATTGGCTTTTTTAGCATATACAGGTGTCACCTATCTTATATTTGTTCATTTCATTTTTTCGTACCTAAATGTAGCACCCTACATTTATCTCTGTTGAAATTCATTTTGTTTAGTTTTGCCTGGATGATCAATCACCAACACACTGATTATGTCTGCTGGTATCTTGCTATATATGACAGGGTGGACCGAGTAGCAGATTATCAGTTCACCGTTTAAACACAAATCATCTTCCAGATGATACTAGCAATTAAAAAAAAATGAAGATGTCAAGCTTAATCAGCCTTTCCCATTTTCCCACTCCTTCCTGTGTTCATTCAGGTTTGCTTTTAAATTTTTAAGAAAAAGCACAAAAAAGTGTGTGTGTGCGGAAATCTATGTTACATCTACTTTGGCCCTGAGAAGAGGTGCAGAGGTCACTGGCTGATTTAGAAACTCATCACAGGAGGTTGCTGAGAATTCACCTGCACAGATGAGAAAGAAGCGTGGGTTTTAAAATTTTCACCATTCCTGAATACAGCATAAATTGGGAAAGAGAAGGTTAATCAAGAAGGTGATGAAGAGACCATTTACAGTTTAAGAAGAATTAGAGAGCACAAGATGTGAAGGACAGACATTCAAGATTTAAAGATGTGCCACATTTAAAAAAAAATCTTCCAAACAGCAGCATTTTGTTGTCTGGAATGCAGCTACTCAATACAAGCAATGTGAAATGTGGCAAAATACTTCTATTTGGAAAAGTTCTCTTTAGTTGTTGTCATACGGCCTGGGTCCAGGTTATTTGAAGGGCTGTACCAGCATGACATAGTGGTTTGAGTCTTGGACTGTGACTCTGGAGTTCGGCATTCAATGCCCAGCTTGACCATGAAACTCACTGGATGACCTTGGGCAAGCCGCACTCTCTTAGCCTCAGGGGAAAGCAATGGCAAACCTCCTCTGAATAAATCTTGCCAAGAAAACCCCTTAGGGTCACCATGAGCTGGAAATGACATGAAGGCACACAACAATAAACCCTTTACGAGCGCACTAGAGCACTAGGATCGTCAGGAGAAGCCTTCTCTCTGTCCCACTACCCTCTCTGGCTTGTTTGGTGGAGAGGCCTTCTTGGTGGCTGTTCCCAGCCCCTGGGAATCCCTCCCTAGAGGCCAGGATGGCCCCATCCCTCTCTCCTTAAGTGGCAGATAAAAACATTCTTGGGGCATCGGACATTCTCAAATTGACAAGGGTTGGATTTTAAATGCTATGTAATTTAGATTTTAAGGTTTGTTTACAATTTTTAATACATTATAAATTTTAACGTGTAATGTTTTTAAATTTTGTACAGTAATTGTTTTTTAAACCTTGTATCTATATTTTTAACGCTTTTTATTGTTTTTATCTTGTACGGCTTTAAATTTTTTGTTAGCAGCCTATGGTGGGAGAGAGGTGGGATATGAATAAACAAAGTTGTTGTTGTTGTTGTTGTTAAGTGTTGCAGGTTCAAAGATCTAAATGCCAGAAGAGTCTACAAGGGCTTTGTATAAAACTAGGAGGTTGAATTGTAAACTGACAAATGTTTTGCATCAACTCAACATATAACACCTCAGTGTTCCATTTTATGAAATGACATATGTTAGCTACTGATTCTTCTGGAAACAGCCAGAAAAAATTCTGGCAAGCCGGATTTTAGCAGGAAGAAGTATGCTTTTACCGTAAATTGTTTCCAACTTATGGCGGCCCTAAGGTGAACCTATCACAGGGTTTTCTTGACAAGATTTGTTCAGAGTACATTTGCCATTACCTTGCCCCTGAGGCTGAGAACATGTAACCTGCCCAAGGTCACCCAGTGGGTTTCACTCAAACCATTATGTCACATTGGCAGAAAGCAGTACTGGCAGTCTAAAGAGTTTGCTAGAAGACAGATGAAAAGTAATGCATAATGCTAGGAGAAGAGGAGCTGTGCCCTGGAGCTGGACTACATTATTGACTGCAATGTGAAAACAAAAATAAAATGAAATAAAATTTAAAAAATGATGGGAGCATCCCACAGCTTAATCTGCTTTGTAGTTTCTATAGATGTGTACTGACATAGCAACAATGCATGATATTCTACTGAAAGAATCTATACCTTTGGCAGCAACTAATATACTTGTATTTTAATAATAATAATAATAATAATCTTTATTTCTATCCCGCCTTTCCACAAAGGTGATCAAAGCGGCTTACAAAAATACAGTTAAAACATCGGTATAAAAATTTAAAACATTACTAGGGGATATAAACAGGGAGTAACACATGAAACGAAACAAGAAATGAAACATATCACATTCGTCAGGGGCTAAATAAGCGACAATCTTTACAAATGTGGGGTCAAAAAACAGAGAACAAGGGGCAGAGCAAAAAGAGACACAATTAGCTAAAGTGAAAAAGCCAGCTGGAATAAGTATGTTTTTAATTATTTCTTGAAAGAAACTAGTGATGCAGAGGAGCGGAGCTCTATGTGAAGCTCATTCCACAATGAAGGGGCAACAGCAGTAAAAGCCCTCTGTGAGGTCCTTACCAGATGAAATTTAGGGACCTCTAACAGATTTGTCCCAGAAGATCTGAGTGTGTGGGGCGGATTGTATGGGGAGAGGCGGTCCTCTAAGTACCCTGGGCCCAAGCCATTTAGGGCTTTATAGGTCAAAACCAACACCTTGTATTGAGCTCGGAAGCGAACAGGCAACCAGTGAAGATCTTTTAAGATAGGAGTTATATGGTCTGTCCTGGAACTACCAGTGACCAATCTGGCTGCCATGTTCTGCACCAACTGTAGCTTCCGGGTTTGGTACAAGGGTTGCCCCATGTAGAGCGCATTGCAGAAATCCAAACGAGAGGTTACCAAAGCATGTACAACGGTTTCAAGGTTCCGACGATCCAGGTAGGGGCGCAGCTGGCGTATCAGCCGAAGCTGATAACAAGCACTCCTAACCGCCGCATCCACCTGCGAAGACAGCTGGAGCGACGAGTCAAGGAGTACCCCCAGACTGCGCACCGAGTCCTTCAAGGGGAGCGTGACCCCGTTCAGGACCGGATGACAAAATTCACCACCCGGGGCCGAGGAACCAATCACCAGTACTTCCGTTTTCCCTGGATTCACACTGAGTTTGTTTTCCCTCATCCAGCCCATTACTGACGCCAGACAGGCATTTAGAGGAGAGATGCCATCCTTAGTTACTGCATCAGTCGGAGACACAGAGAAAATTATTTGGGTGTCATCAGCGTACTGATAACACCGCGCCCCGTGTCTCCGGATGATCTCTCCCAGCGGTTTCATGTAGATGTTAAAAAGCATAGGGGACAAAATCGCTCCCTGAGGGACACCAGATGTAAGGGCCCTCTTATCGGAGCGACAGTCCCCCAGCTCCACCATCTGGAATCTACCCGAGAGGTAGGACCGGAACCACTGCAAAGCAGTGCCCCCGATACCCAGCTCTCCCAGGCGTTCCAGAAGGATACCATGGTCGATGGTATCGAAAGCCGCTGAGATGTCAAGGAGCACTAACAGGGACACGCTTCCCCTGTCCGTGCTCAGACGGAGATCATCAACTAAGGCGACCATGGCAGTCTCAACTCCATAGCCTGCCCGGAAGCCAGTTTGAAATGGGTCCAGAAAATCGGTGTCATCCAAGATCGATTGAAGCTGGAAGGCGACTGCTCTCTCGATCACCTTCCCCAAAAAAGGTAACAGCGAGATGGGCCGATAGTTGTTGTGAATCAGGGGGTCTAAGGAGGGTTTCTTGAGCAAGGGTTTAACCACTGCTACTTTCAGATTAGATGGAAACTGACCCTCTCTTAGAGATGTATTAACGATGCGGTGCAACATAGTCAGCACCACATCTCCCCCCTGAGCTGCCAACCATGAGGGACAGGGATCAAGAGAGCACGTCGTCTTTTTCAATACAAAAACTGGCAACCAAATAATGCAACTATGTAAGACTCTGGTTATTCAGAATGAAGACAATGAGATCATACATTCATCAAATAATTCTGTTCACTGTAATGAAACAGTCACCTCTCTAGCGATAATTATCTGAACTGAAAATGGCAATATGTTAACGTTAATTCAAACAAATTAATGTCAAAGGTGTGTTATTTGTACCCTTGCAACAACAAGGTTCGACAATAGTGAACCATTGCTAACCTAAGGCTTGCAGCTGATGGATCAACTTTTTAAAGCAGTTGTGTGAGCACTTCAACTGAGAAAAATTACATGGCAACTGGAACATTTCCTTCCCTGTGTACAGATTCAGGAAAATTAATGCATAACAGCTCTTAAAAGATCACAAGAAATAATGCTATGCTCATATCAACATTAACTGATGCCACCTGGAGGCCTTAGTGAGACAATGCAAACAAATTATCTTCTTCAGTATCATCTTCTTTAGTATCAAAGGAAGTATGCCCGGGTACAGGAACTGCTGGCAAATATATGCAGAAGGCACTCATATTCTGTTTGTGAGCTTCCCATAGGCAACTGGTTAAACACTGTGTGAACGGAAGGTTACATGCTGGTATTACAGCCACAAGATTGTGAGTTAGATCCCAGGGCTCCAAGGTTGACTCAGCCTTCTATCCTTTAGTAGGTCAGTAAAATGAATACCCAGCTTGTTGGAGGCAATTGGCTTGCAGATTGTAAACCGCTTAGAGATTGCTGAGTTTACTATTAAGCATTTACTATAGAAATGTAAATGATATTGCTACACAGGCCTTTGGGACTATTCAGCAGGGCTTTGCTTATATTCTTGCACAGAGGCAGTATACTACGTAACACTAGAAGCCAGAGATCACCAGGTAAAACACAGCTATTTGCCTTCAAGCTGTGTTTGTTAACCAGACATTTGACCTGGTGCTGCTGAAAGCTGCAATAAAATCATCTATTGGCTAGACAGCCAGCAAGGTGTCATGGTTTGAATGTTGTACTATGACTCTGGAGACCAGGGTCTGAATCCCTGCTCAGCCATAGAAACCCACTTGGGCAAGTCATACTCACTGAGCCTCAGAGGAAGGCAAAAGTATATTTTCTCTGAACCAATCTTGTCAGGAAAACCCCATAAAAGCCTTAGGATTGCCATAAGTCAGAAACAACTTGAAGGCAAACAATGATGACAACAAATTGGCTAGAGGTGAATGACACTGGGAGTGTAAAACAAGTTACCTTTTCCTTGCATTGTGTACATTTTTGAGATGCTCCATACTTACTTCCCATATGATTCACTTATCCCTAACAAAGCTGCACTCCAGACTTTGCGAAATACAATATTCCTCTATGGGGAAGCTACCACCACTGACACAATGATAACATATAAAGCAAGCTATGGTCATAGAATCATGTTTCATGCAGGAATGCACAATCAAAGCACTCCCAAGTCAACCTTAAATTTCACTCAATTCTATGGTTATATTATTTGAGTCTATAACACTTATTCAATAGCGGTTTTGGGGGAGGCTGAACTAGATAGCAACAAGAGGAAGGGTCAACTGTCCCGTCCCCGTCCCCCTCCCTCCCCCCCTCCCCCAGCGCTGTCTCAATTCCAATCAAGGGCTATTTGCATGAAGCATGAGGCTCTGGATTTATTTATTTATTAAATCTGGCCAGCACATGTAAAAATGTCACTAATGTCATATCGGGTTTAGGCCTAAGTATTAATAATGTTGTTGTTTTTTCTGCAATATACCATCTTACCTGTAAAATGGAAGAGGTAAAGGGCAAGGACATCTATGTTTGAAACAGAGAAGAAAAGATAACAGAAAAATGATCACTGATGCAGTTCCAACTTGATGAGGTGAAATATGGAATCTTCAACCTACAGGGAAAACAAAGCCAATTTATATTCACTTCCAAAATTCAGATAGCTTTAACAATAACATAAATTAAAACAAAATCTTAGGGCACTCTCTGGAGAAAACAATCAGATGGTGTGGATATTCCCCTCTCCTGAAAAACCATTAAAATTCACAAGCATGCTCATTTCCTATCACTCTTTCCTTAAATAATTATTTTTCATTCTGCACTGACTACAAGAAATCCAGCCAAGATGTTTTGAAGCTTGATTTAAAATGCCCCCAAATCCTATCCTTTATTTTTATTGGGTTTTCAACATTATATGATGCTATTTGTGTATTTTACTCAGAAGGGGTTCAAAATCCCTTAAACTTGCAGGCAGTCAGAGAAAAATTAAATACTGTAAAATACATACACTGTCATGAAAATTTATTTATAAACAGTGAGCTTTATCATAACGTCTAGCTGTTAAATGCTACTGCATACTTATTAATACGTATTATTGCTTTGTATAAAATCCCTTTGCCTCATTTAGTTCATCTCTCCATCAAGCTTGAACTGACATTCAAACTTAGAAATCATGAAAACAATAAATACTGCCTTCTGACTTGCGCTCCCTATGACATGGATTGTACACATATGTCTTGGAGGCAAACACACACTCCATGAATCTGTTGTCTATCTCCAACCCCCTAAGAGACCCTTCACCATACTGATACTACAAGCTAATTTGAAGAACACTACGCTAAGAAATTGGAATACACAGGAAGCTGTCGACACTTCTGCATACTGTTGCCATTTTTCAACTGGAGTACTCTTGCATTCAGAGAACAGCTTGGATCTAGGAATAAGTTCCAATAAATATTGAAACAAAAACAGGAGCTCGGGACAGATGGACAACAGACACACACCACTTCAGAGTCTTACAACAAACAGAATAGCAAGTTTGGAAAGTTTTCAAGGAAAGAAACTTCTCAAGGAAAGAAAACATACTGTAATCTACAAAACAAGCATTGATGCTAATAGTCCAACACCCCTTCTCATCAATCCTTGTCTTCATCTGACAAGATTCATCCTATTTCTCAGGAATTAAAATTGATTTCTAGGTAGTGGCTTGGTGAGAATATCCACAGCCATTTCCTTTGATGTTTCAATAAACTTTGCTTTCTATAGATCTCTCAACATGTGATATCTCACATGAAAATGCTTGTTTCATGAACTAATTTCTTCACTCTTTGAAAGTTAAATGCAGCTTTCATTATCCTCATAAACATCTATAGGCAATGATTCCTTTATTCCAAATTCTTCCAATAATTGACATAACCATAATATTTCTTGACTTACTTGAGATACTGAAATGTATTCTGCTACTGTCAATAAAAGTGCAATAACATCTAGATTCCTGCTTGTTCAACTCACCAATCCCTGTGAAGTCAAAGGCTTTTATGGCTGGCATCCATGGTTTTTGTGGGTATTTGGGCTATGTGGCCATGTTCTAGAAGAGTTTCTTCCTGATGTTCTGCCTGCATCTGTGGCTGGCATCTTCAGAGAAACTTTCTCTGAAGATGCCAGCCACATATGCTGGCGAAACGTAAGGAAGAAATTCTTCTAGAACATGGCCACATAGCCCAAAAAACCCCCACAAAAAATCACCAATCCTTCTCCATGAAGGAACAAGTTTCCATTGGTAGATTGTCTATCCGAAGGATCTCTAGTCCAGTCCACATCTGTATAGGCTATTAGTCTGAGACTATTGCAACTAACTTTAAATGCCTTGTACCTTTCAAATATCTGACCACTCTTTTCATAGCATTCCAGTTCATTTTTCTAGATAAACTAGTCTTTTCAGAAAGAATTCTAACTGCTGATGCAACGTCTGGTCTTGTACAGTAGTTGCAGTTAAGTACGAACATTTTTCTATACCACTTTTGAATTTGTTAATGTTTGGTAAATGTTCACCGTGTCCATCTATCTTGTAGTAGTTAGTTTTCATAGGTGTAGCCACTGGGTAGGCCTCTTTAAGTCTTAAGAATTCTATAGGTTCAGTAATATTTTGTTCTTGACTGAGAAGGTAACTTGTTTAAAACCTTTTTTGATTAATGCCTCATGAAGTTTCTCATTTGAATCTCTTGTAGCTTATAAGTGCTCAACATTCATTTTTCTTGACGTTGCCACACTTATTAGTGTCTTTATTGTGACATGCTCCTTGCAAAGGTTGTCTATGTCCTCTTTTGTAAAACATTCATTTGGTATTTATGTCCTTGCAATGGAAGAAAATTGTAGAGGTGGTACTCCTGTTTTTTCCAGATGAACATCTGAGCTGTGGTGCTGGGACCCTGTCTGTTTCCTTAGCAACGTTCAGTTCCAAATCTGGTTCTGCTTGCTTATTCTCCCCTTCCATTTGTGTATAAGCTGTCACCACACGTGTCATGCCTGGTTTCCCACTTTCATCAAATTTGGACCTCTCTTGTGTACAGTCCAGTACATAAACACCATTTTACTTAAATGCTCTGGAACATAGTTTTCCATCATGCATTATTGTGCAGAGATTGCCACTGAAATGCCCATCATACCCTCTGTCAGTTATGACTGATACACTTAGAACAGTTTGACTTAGCCCTGGAACAAATAAAATATTCTCAGCTGTGATTAAATTTGTGTCATTTTCTGTATTGCATCTTAACAAACAATCTCCTTCAGACACAGCTTGTAAAAATGTCCCATATGCAGTTATCACAACCTCATTGTCATCAACTGGACTCAAGTTACTCAACAAATCTGAATTTCCTGCCATATGTTTACTTGCTCCAGTCTACAGTTGTGTACGGATGCTTATAAATCTCTGTTCCTGTTTTTGCTGGCTTGTAAACTGTGGAGAGTAAGAGCTACCATTGGCTGGTTTTGGTGATGTCATCTGTGATGTCTGATTCATCTGATTCACCCTACAGTCTCTGAAAATGTCCCCTTCGGCCACATGAAAAACAATGAACATCTCTCTTTCTTGTTAATGAGCCATTTGGTACTTCATATGCAAATGTCTACCTCTGCTGAGCTCTAGCAGTGACATTTGATCCAGACTCAAAATCTGACTCAGAGAAGCTGCTATTGTCTCTCTTTCTCTGTAAACTTTGAATCTGCTCTGCTTCTGACTTAAATCTACACAATACATCATCAAACATCTAATTTTCTTGCATGGATTGCTGCAAAGTTTCAATTCCAGATGTAAAAGCCAAGTATTCTTGTGGCAGAGATCCCAATAACACTGCTGTTTTCTGCTGATCATTTAGATTACCACCAGGAAAGATAAAACTTATCTAGTAGCGTTTTCATGATTTGAATATGCTTCAAATAATTCCCACCACTGGGAAATTACAGTGTCTACAGATCTTTGTAGTAATCTGTTTGATGGTTAATGTCTGCTTTGTCATAGTATTTCTTTAAGATTCAATCATATTTTTAGTATTAGTTTCATCTCTTACATGAATATGTCGGTCATCTCCCAAAATCTGTGCAATAAAACATTTCACCTTTGCATGATTCTTTTCCCATGTCTGTCTCTCTCTTTCTCCTTCTGGATGTTCTGTTTCCAAGATATATAGGATTCTTTTTTCATCCACAGAAGTTTCATTCATTGAAGCCAAATATTAAAATTATCCTCAGTTAGTTTAGGTAGCAAAGATGGACCATAAACCACTGGTTGAGCTATCTCTGCTGACAAAAATACAAACCTGTTTATAAAGCTCAGAAAACAAAATCCACTGGCAACCACACTTGTGCCAAAAATCCAAAAACTCTGGCTTCCAAAGCCACAACCCTAAATAAAACTTTGTGGTGAATACCTGGGGCCCATAACCTGTTAGAATTATAGTTTTGGTTATTTGCGGTTAAATCAGTTTAGCAGCAGCAGCAGCAACACAACAACAAACATATACCCCACAGGTATTTGGTAAAAACAACTAGATCTGAGCTTCTGGTAAATAAACAGGATACATTGGTAGGTAAAAAGAAACTTACTTTATTGACACATCTAGATTCTACAAAATTTGTAATTGGTTACTTGGCAAATCCAAAGAGTGCTCAACAATGGCTCTTTTTCATCTTGGAAAGAAGTGACCAGTGGGATCCCACAGGGCTATGTCCTGGGCCCAGTGCTATTCAAAATCTTTATCAATGACTTGGATGACAGAATTGGGGGCATACTTATCAAATTTGCAGATGACACCAAATTAGGAGGAATAGCTAACAACCCAGAGGACAGGATCAAAATTCAAAATGACCTGAATAGACTAGAAAGCTGGACCAAAACTAACAAAATGAATTTCAACACAGAGAAATGTAAGGTACTGCACTTAGGGCAGAAAAATGAAATGCATAGATATAGGATGGGGGACACCTGGCTGAACGAGACTACATGTGAAAGCGATCTAGGAATCCAAGTAGACCACAAGTTGAACATGAGTCAACAGTGCGATGCGGCAGCTAAAAAAGCCAATTCATTTTTTTTTCATCATTTCCAAGTAAAGTGGATTCTTGGTATCCACTGGGGTTTGGTTCCTGGACCCCACCCCACCCCCACCCCCTGGATGCTCAAGTTCCATTAAAAACAATGGGAGAGTAAAATGATATCCCTTATATAATTGCAAAATCGAGGTTTGCTTTTTGAAATTTATATATTTTAAAAAATATTTTCAAATCATGGATGCTTGAAACCATGGATAAAAAATCCATGCAAATGGAGGGCTGACTGTATATTCTCCATTTGCATCTCTTTCCACAAAATAAGCTAGCCATCCATTAACCATGGCATACGCAGCATAGAGAGCTAATGTAAGATTCTCCATCACTGTTTGCTACATTCAGTAATGAATAATGGCAAAAAAGGGATGCTCCTTTAAAGTCGACTAAACCCCAGAGTGGATTCTCCATCCCAGTGACCTCAAAGCCACTGGCTTCCACCAACAAGACCAGGGCAGTTCTCTACCCCTGCTCCTCAGATACTATCAGGCCTTCAAAATCTGTTGCAGAAACTCTCTGAAACAGATTGGTTGGTAGTTATTGCAGGGGCAACTCAAATATTGAAATCTGCACTCAGTATTTGTCATTCTTGGTGGCATCATCTCCCATCATAAGAATGCCGAGCATAAAAGGACTAGAAGACTTGTAAAATTCATATATCTAAAACAGCTTTCAATATGATGTCAAAATGAACTTTGTACTTGGCAAGCATGAGAATAGATTTTTTTAAAATGAAAAATTGATCTCAGTATTCCTTTTAGCACAGTTACATCTTGAATTCTAGAAAAAGAATGATAGGTTGCGAGAAGGGGTTATGAAGGGAAATCACGAGACCAACAGATTGTGCAGTATCATTGATTTGCATATCTATTTCACAGCATCTTTAGGGGAAGTCCATGATGGAGACATACTTCCCAAAGTGTGAATGCAAAATTCATAGTTATGAGCTGCAAAACAGAAGGAGGGTAATTACAATTAATACTAGGAGAATCAGAACTCAAGAGGTCATGCTTCACAACAACGTATGAATTCTTAAGTTACATTTTGTCAGAACTGCTTTTGGTAAGGGGAAGCACTTAAACTGTCATAAGAAATGCATCTTCCCTGCACAACTCAAAAATGAGGATAAATCAGACTACTATGCAAATTTTTAAGCTTGGTGTTAGAACTGGTTTATGTCTAAGAATGCATGACCCTGTGAACTGAGGAACTGAGCCTGTACATGTGTTCAAATTTAGCTTTTGCAAGGATGACTTTAAATGATTTTAAAAAACCCTTGGAGGATGTTTATAATGTACGCATTAATATTATCCCAATCAGCTCTTCAAAAGCCCCAAAATATGCCATTTTTTAAAATGCCTTCGAGTCAGCCCTGACTCATGGCAACCCTGTGGATGAGACATCTCCAAGAACCCCTATCCTCCACTGTTCTGCAGACTCAGGCCTGTGGCCTCCCTGACTGAGTCTAGCCATCTGGTGTGGATCTTCCTTTTTTTCTGCTACCTTCTATCTTCCCTAGTGCTATTGTCTTTTCTAATTTCTGATGAGTCATGCCTTCGCATGATATGGCCAAAGTATGACAACCTCAGTTTCATCATCTTGGATTCCAGAGAGTTCAGGCTTAATCTATTCTAGGATCTATTTGTTTGTCTTCTTGGCTGCCCATGGTATCTTGAGCACTCTTCTACAGCACATCTCAAATGAGTTGATTTTCTTGTTATCAGCTTTCTTCATTGTCCAGCTCTCATATCTGTACATGTTGATGGGAAATACAATGGCTTGTATGATTCTAACGTTTGTGCTCAGGTATATATGTTTACACTTTAGGATCTTTTCTAGTTCTTTCTCAGCTGACCTTCCCTTTCCTAGTCTTGTTATTTCTTAGCTGCAGTCTCTTTTCTGATCAATGTTTGATCCAAGCTAGAGGAATTAAAGAAATGAAATTAAAGATGTTTGATCCAAGCCACAGATAATTAAAGAAATGGCATGCGCACCCATGGCATGCACGCTGCCCCATGTTGCAAGGACACACCCCATTGTTTGTAATGGGGTGCGAGCATACGTGGATTTCCCCCTTGTGCGGGAGGATCCAGAATGGATTCCCCGGATAAGGGAAGGGCCCACTGTATGCCTTTTTTATTATGACAATGATGGTCAAATTGATACTGCAATACATTATCTGATTCACTGTATTGCAAGGGACTACAAGGATTTCACCACTTCTTCCTGTTTAAGGTCACTACTCAGAAAGAGAGAAAAAGAATACTAAAAGTGAATAACTTGGTCTGGAGATGATACCAACAGGAAAGATTGGGCTTCTTGGACCAAATTTGACTTTTCATGAAGAAGGACTTCTGGCAAAAGTTGGGCTGAACCTCTAAGTTGCTGATAAGAATATTTGCTAAGAGTCCCCCAAATCTGAGCAGGAGGGCTTTCAATGAATTGTACATGAGAGGGAGACAGAATTCCACACAACAGATATAGAGTACTGGTGACACCACCCTTAATGATACTGGGGAATTGAGGCAATAGAGGAAGAATCTACCAGTGGATGGGGGAGAAATAAGGATGTGATGCAGCTGGAGAGAACATCTCATGGTCTTAGATACCTCTATACTAATCCACAAAGCAGGGAAATAAACAAAATGAATTTGAATTCTTAACAGAAGAAGGCAAATATGATTAAACCTGCTGTAACGAGTCTCATGACAGGATACAGTAACAGAGTGATATAACTATTCCAAACAGACCAAGGAGATAAGGAGAAATTCTGTGTCATAGATGTGTACACCTGTGGGGATATCAATGACTTCAAAGCACAGAAAACAGGTTGAGCACATTTCAGTTAAATTAAAAGAGAGGGAAATAACATTGATATCATCATATGGGTTCTATTGCAAATCTGCCAACCAGATGGAAGATTTGGAAAATGGCTTCTTAAAGCAGACAACCAAACTTATGAGAGAGAGAGAGAGAGAACGAGAACAGTAATGAGAAACTTCAATCACCTTGATATTTCTAGGAAGTTCTGCCAAGAAAGTAAAACCCAACTAATTGCTCACTTGCCTTGTGGACAATTTCACTGGCAAAACATGGAGCAGGAAACATGGGGATTCATTATCTTGGACCTGATCCTAACCAATAGGGAAAAACTAGTAGAACAAGTGGAAGTAGGAGGAAGCTTGGGTGGGAGTGACCACATCCTCTTGGAATTTGTATGGAGGGAAGGGGAAGCCAAATGTACTCCAACATGCATTCTGGACTTTAAGAAAGCTGATTTCAGTAAGCTTAAGGAACTACTGGGTGAGATGCCATGGTCCGAAATGCTCAAAGGGAAGCTAGGTCATGATGAAGGAGAGTTTGTTAAGGGCAAGATATTGAATGTACAATTTCAAATGCCTCCAATGAGAAAGAGTGGGACTTGTCTAAAGAAACCAGGACTTTCAGTTGACCTGAGGTTCAAAAGAAAAAAATAAATAAAAGAATGGAAGAAAGGGGAGAACACCAAAGAAGAATACAAATGAATAGCCAGTACTTACAGGAAGGCAATCAGAAAAGGTAAAGCTCAAAACAAGGTCAAGTTTGCTAGAGAAGTGAAAATACTAAAACAAAAACAAAAAAAAACAAAAACAAAAAAAAACTGTGGACTGGTGCCCCCCCCCTCCCCAATTTGGATTAAGAGGAAGGAAATGGTAGGGTTACTCCATGAAGCTACTCCATAATGCTAATGGGGAGAGAGAAGACAGAAATGCTCAATACCTACTTTGCCTTAGTCTTTTCGCAAAAGGAAAATAGTGCTCTAATTAGTACAAAAATAACTACACCACAGAATAGGTAAAGAGGTAGTAAAGGAATACCCAGCTACACTAAATGAATTCTGGTGTTCAGGGCCATATGAATGGCATTCAAGAGCATCAAAGAACTTGAAGCTGCATTCTCAGAGCCTCTGCTAATAATCTTTGAAAACTGGTGGAGAGATCATACCAGAATGGAAAAAAGGAAAATGTTGTCTTCATCTTCAGAAGGGGTGGGAGGAAAGGCGTTGAGCAACTAACAACAAGTCAGCTTGATGTCAATAACGGGAGAAATTCTAAAATAATCAGTCTGGGAGCACTTAGAAATAAATGCTGAGTTTATCAATAGCCAGCATGAGTTTCTCAAAACAAGTCATGGCAAACTAATCTTATCTGTACCAGACTGCAGCTTGGTAGATCAGTGGAATGTAGCTAATGTACTTTAATCTTGACTTCACTACGATTTTTGACAAGGTTCAGTTTTTCTTGCTGAAAAGCTCATAAAGTGTGGGCTAAAATGGTACTGTTGGACAAATTTGTAACTGGTTGACAGAAAAAACCTAAAGTGTATTCAAAAATGCTTCCTCTTCACCCCAAAGGAGCACCTTAAGGTTCTGCCTTGGGATCAGTGTTGTTCAACATATTTGGGACTACAGGGGCCATGTAGTCCAACACCCTGCCATAAAAGGATTAACAACTAATGCACTCCTGAAAGATCCCTATCCAACCTGTTTAAATCCCTCCAAAGATAAAGTGTTCACCTTCCTGAGGCAGTCTACTCCACTGTTGAACGTTTCTTACAGTAAAGACGTCCTTCCCAAAGTTTACATGGAATCTCTTTTCTTGTAATTTGAAAACACTGGTTTGTGTTTTGATCTCTGGAGCAGCAGAAAACAAGCTTGCTCCATCTTCTACATAGTCAAAAAAGAAGGGGAACACTAATAATTGATGTGGATGATTAATTAACTATAACAGAGACGTGTCTATTTACTAAAACATATCCAATTGTATTGATACTATTGTCACTTCATAACATACATAAGAACAATCGTATATGCATATGTGACACTGTACTGTAACCTTGTAATAGTCTCTAATGATCCAAGTCCATATAGTAAAGCTGCAGCAAACCAGTCCCATCAATCAACAGAAAAATTATCTTTAAATATAAAATCCTTTACCCATCCCGTAACGAAGGAATGCTTTGAGTTGAAGTCATTTACCAACTGTAATTCTTTAAATGTCATTTATGTGATTGTATGCCCATGTCAAAAAATATATGTTGGTCAAACTACTAGACCAGTAAGAACTAGAATTTCCAAACATAAGAGTACCATTCGGAATAAAAGTTTGGATACCACATTGGTTACACACTTTTCACATTTACATCATTTGCCAGATTCTTTAAAATTCTTTGTAATTGAGCAAGTCAAATTTGGTTCATTTTATAGTGGAAACAAACAAACTAAACTCTTACAAAGGGAGTCTTTTTGGATTCATAAATTGACATCTAACACACCTAAAGGTCTAAATGAACGTCTAGATTTAAGTTCGTTCTTGTAAGTCTGCTGAAATGTAATCATTATATTGCATTACACATAAGGGTAAAGATGTGACTAATCAATGTTAGTTCATTTATATGGGTTTGGAGGACAGGATGATAACTTCAGGTGAATTGATGTTATTGTTAATTTTTGATGGATATGTTAGGAAAGTATGTCTTAATAGATTGATATTTATTACAATGCCAATGGATGTACTGTACAGTATATGAATGGTATTGTGACATAGTACATTCAGCCAATTTCTCAAGCTTACTTTGTGGGACTTGTAGGACTACATAACTTAATGGATATACCTTTAAGAGAATTTATGCTCTAAATAATCACCTGTAGCCTATTGTAGAGGCAGAGTATATTACTACATACACTCTCTGTAAATTCTTACTGAGCAATCTTCTTATCTGGCAAGCCAAATTGTTTGGAGACGTGGGTAAGCTAAAATACTGTTATCTTAATAGTGTATACTATTATGTATTGGATTGTTAATTACTGTACTAATTTCTGTTAACTTTGTATGTCTAGAAACATGATATAACTGACAATGTTAGTCCGGCTTAGAATGATTCAAGTTTGCTGATGAAGACCAACCAAAGGTCGAAACGGCCTCAAAGCACTCCGGAGGTAGCCGTCCTGATAAAAACAATTTTCACCATGATAAGGTAGAATCAAGGAAGGACTCTGCTACCAGTGAAGACCACGTGCCACATTTTCATGCTTCTTGGCTGCAAGCACCAATGATTAATTTTTCTGTTGATTGATGGGACTGGGTTGCTGCAGCTTTACTATATGGACTTGGATCATTAGAGACTATTACAAGGTTACAGTACAGTGTCACATATGCATATACGATTGTTCTTATGTATGTTATGAAGTGACAATAGTATCAATACAATTGGATATGTTTTAGTAAATAGACACGTCTCTGTTATAGTTAATTAATCATCCACATCAATTATTAGTGTTCCCCTTCTTTTTTGACTATTACAGTGTAAGCTTGCTGTTTTTTTTGGTTTCCATCTTCTACATGACATCCTCTCAGATATTTAAAGAGGGAAGTCATATCACTTCTCAGTCTTCTCTCCTCTAAGCTAAAGATGGTGACTGACATGAGGTCACCTAGTCAGTTTCATGGCCCAGTGGAGATGGAACCAAGAATGAAAGTGAAATAGTTGAACATCTTAAAGTGGCCTGCACAACCTATGATCCTTCAAGGTAGATCCAGTCTTACAGTGCTGTATTTTGGCCTACTAGTTCTTCAGCTCTTTTTCTTTCTGCAGTCATCAATATCTATATAATTTTTTTGTCTAAGTGTTAATGAGCATTATGTATCTGTGAGATGTGGTGCCCTCTTTCTTTATGTTCATCAAAACTAACCTAATTTTTTTTTGCTAAAACTGAATGAAGAAATTGGTACTGGAGGTTTTGGCTTCAGACCAATGTTCCTATTTTTGAGACCTTAAGCTGTTGCAGCCAATGCAGCTTTTGTTACAATTGACATTTCTTTTCTTGCTGTCCCTCAGCAATTTTCTCTTTGAAGAACACCTTCAGTCACTGTTGTCATCAAGTGAACCAATCAATAAATAAAAATAAAATAAAATAATATAGCAATTTTGCTCCCTCTCTTGTATTGCCCATCATAAAAAGCAGATTCGGGGGAGTTAAGCTTTTTAATTGAAAACACAATTATTGGTTTTAATAGTGGTTCTCCATTATGGAGACTGGGCAGTGGCAGCGTGGTGGAAGAAAGATGTAATTTCCCACAGGTTGCTGAGTACAAAATGTCATCCCACATTTTAGTTTTAATGATTACTTTTGAATGAAATTTAATTCATGTTGTGGGCAGTTTGGGTCCTCTCCCTCTACTTAGTTCAGCAATATAACACGATGGAGCTACAGGTACAGTGGCAAGTTTCCAGTAACTCCAAATTGCTCAGCTTGACGTTCCTAACCTGAACATTTTAGGTTACAGTTCATTCCAACAAATCTAGTGGGGCTTTTTTCTTCCAACCAGCAAGATTCCTCTCAACATTTTGGCTTCAGGAGCAAAATAATTTTTAACTGAAAAGAGTATGTTCTATGGGATGAAACTGCTGAAATTCTTCAAAGAGGGCCTTGATCCTTCCGTTAGTTTATACTAAGCTTACAATACTCCCACTGACGAATGCACTTAAAACAAAAAAGATGCATCAATGAGAGGAGCACATTGAGATATTTTATCTGAAGTTAATGTGTATCTCCATGAATTTGATTTGGAGGAAGAAACAAGAGACCGGGGGGAAATATCTTTGTATAGACCTATAATATTTTTCATTCCTTTTGCATAAATGACTTTTGGAGGCAATAAACCTCCCAATGACTGTGGGGCTATGGCAAGCCTTTGACATGGGAAATTCCTAAAGCCTGGGACAGAGTCCTAAGCCTAGATTTGCTCCATAAGAAGTAGATTGGAGTTTTTTTGTGAGTTTTTCAGGTTATGTGGCCATGTTCTAGAAGAGTTTCTTCCTGACATTTCACCAGCATCTATGGCTGGCATCTTCAGAGAATGCTTGCCTGGAAAAAGGGTGTGTGTGTGTGTGTGTGTGTGTGTGTGTGTGTGTGTGTGTGCGCGCGCACACACACACACATACATACTGTGTGAGCCTGGGAATGCAGGAGTGATTTGCACGTGTATTGTTCTGTTGCTGATGCCAGGCCTCAGGCTGGGAGACTAATGCAAAAGAGGATTAGCGTCTGCTAATTGCTGATCATTATCTGCTGGGAAAGCCCCTGACTCTGAATGGTTTCCTATTTGCATTTGCTGAGTCCTCATCTTCAGGACTGGTAGCCAAATTTTGTTCACTTTGAGGGTTTCTTCTTTCCGGTTGAAATTATTCAGATGTTTGTGGATTTCAATGGCTAAACATTCTCTGAAGATGCAAGCCACAGATGCTGGCAAAATGTCAGGAATAAACTCTTCTAGAACATGGCCACATAGCCCGAAAAACCCACCAAAAAAAAAATATGGATGCCGGCCATGAAAACCTTCGACTTCACATTAGATTAGAGTTGTTGCTTGGTGTGTATTCTTCCAGTCTGACCTTAGACAAATTAGACCTAATCCATTAATCTGTAACTTGATTACTGTTACAAGTACTATACAGCATACCACCTAGAAGAAGTGTTAAATGATGGCTACATATTCAGTGTGCTGAGTTTCAACTACATTAGCTAACAATTTGATTGTGGACCCAACTGAGCTGTTGGGCTTCAAATCTTTTTGCCTCTTTTTATTGTGATATTATTTTTGAACCACCCTCTGCAAAAAGAAAAACGTACTGTACCTCTGGGGTGGTTGTTGAAAAGCAGGACTGTGGGACATCCACGAGGTTTATGGATGAAAATATCAATTTCTGTGAAAGTTCTAATGCTGTTTTGGTCAGACCCTGGAAAAGTTTCCTTTTTGGACTAAAACTCTCAAGGCCAGTAAAGCAATGTTGGCTGGGAGGTTCTGGGAGTTATAGTCAAAGAGCAAACTTTCTCAAGCTTTGTTTTTATGTCACCAATTTGTTTTTAAATTTTTTATTTATTTTTTGCCTGTGACTTACACCACTTTGAACAGCTATGGAAAACAAACTAGAAATATCTTGATAAATAATAAAATAAACAAGGACCAAAAGATGTATATAAAATAACCTCCACGCGTAATACTCAAAATGTCAAGTTCAAATCTTAAAATTATTCAAGAAATTCAATTTAATATGAAAACATTGCTTGAAGTTTGGCAGGAGGAAACCATCCTCCTTCCTGATGGGTGTTGTTTATATTCCCTGTAAAGTCTCAAAGGGAATTTCTGCCACCTTTGTGACTATTAGTTCAGAAGAAAACAATAGTGCTGACAAATATGAAGTATAGAAGATAATTTAGTGAAGATGCATAATAAAGACCCTGAGATTAAATACAGAAGCTCCTTCATGACTATAGTCCCAATATGGCTCTGCTTCTTTCCAAATTTTATGTATCAGAAGAAAAGATTGCATAGTTCCACTCTTAAACTAACAATACCCTGTGATGCCTAAACTTTGATAACTGACTTTGTTTAAACTATGATCAGTAAGAGCAAATCAGTATCTGAAACGACTTGAATCAAGACAGTTGCAGTTCAGTAGAAATTCCAGGCAAAAGGAAGACTACCTTAATGAGGTCTTTAATTCTTTTGCAACTAATACAAAGAAGGAATGAATATGATCTCATAATATCAAATAATTGCTGTCCAATTTTGCCATGAGCTCAGTGTCTATTTATGGTATCAAATTTAGTTTTGGTGTAGTTTATAAACATTCCTCAGTATATAACTAAAGCATGTCTGGCTTGTTAAGAATTGTTTCTAGTTTCTCAGTTATAAATCCAATATTCCATTATAAAGTGAGGAACATAGAAAAAGAGATGTTATACTTCAGATAAAGGAAGTGAACCAACCAGTTTGAATGATATAAATTAGGGATGGAAACGATAGTCATATCTGTAATCAGATGATCTCATCTAAGACCAGTCTGTCTGGACTCAGAATGTTTTCTCATTCCAGCTATCAGAAATGGCATAGCATGGGGATCTGCAAGGACCATGTATCAAAAACAAACTTATCAATTATAGAAAATAACTTACATGTCAAGGAGTGAATCTAATTGACCTTATGGTATCTCTAACACTCCTGCTTCAGAAGACAAAATGTCCAAACTATTTATACTGAGTGATAAATAGGAAGCTTTTATTCTTCCTCTTTTTTCATCAAATTGGGTCCCAGTTCAGAGGAGACTCTGAAGATGCCAGCCACAGATGGAGGCAAAACATCAGGAATAAACTCTACAACATGGCCACATAGCCTGAAAATCCCACAAAAAATTATGGGTCCCAGTTATTTGAAGGACCGTATCTCCCTTTACGACCCCACTGGGTTGTTTAGATCAGCAGGAGAGGCCCTTCCCTCTGTCCCACCACCTTTCCAGGATCATTTGATGGGCACAAGAGTTCCCTTGTCCTCTACTGCTCTGCTTAGGTCCTGCAGACTCAGGCCTCTCTGATTAAGTTCACTCATCTAGCATGTGGTCTTCCTCTCTTTCTACTACTTCCTTTCCTAACATTATTATCTTTTCTAACAAGTGGTCAAAGTACAAGAGCTTCATTTTGATCTTCTTGGCTTCCAGAGAGAGTTCACGCTTGATCTGTTCAAGGACCAATTTGTTTCTCTTTGGGGCTGTCCACGCTACTACATCTCCAATGAGTTGCTTTTCTTCTTACCCACTTTCGTCACTGTCCAGCTCTCACATCCATACACTGTGCTGGAGAAAACAATGGTTTGGACGATTCCAACTTTAGTGCTCAGTTGTATATCTTTACACTTTAGGATCTTGTGTAGTTCTTTCGTAGCTGCTCTTCCCATTCCTAGTCTTCTTCTGATTTCTTGACTGCCGTCTCCATTCTAATCAATGTTTGATCCAAGGCATGGGAAATCTTTTAACTATTTCGATTTCCTCATTGCCTAGGTTGAATTCATGTAGATCCTCCATGGCACTCCGTGCCACCTGAATCCATATCTAATGCCCAAAATGGACCTTTATGCCCTCTCTTAAAAATATTTTGAGAAATCTTACAAGGAATCAGTTTACCCTCCCTTTTTGCCCCTCTTTTAAACCCCAGAAATCATACCAGTGTGGTTTAGCCCTCTCCTATTCTTCTATATTTTTCCCGGTCTCAGGAGTTTTAGCAACAGTGTCTCAGGGAGCCCTCTCCTGTTTTCCAGCTGAACCGCAGCCAATGCTGCCCAAGTCTGTACCTAAAATACCCAAAGAGATCTATCGCAGTCTTCTTTTCATGCCATTTATTTATGGCATGAATGGGATGCCCACCCCCACCCCATTTATTTAACTTAGTAATCTTATCAGTATTACCTCTGTAAACTTTTGATATTTTCTTACTTTTTTTAACCTTATGAATATTAACATTGGTACCTTAGCCACATCCTCTTTTATTGCCTTTCATTTCCTCCCCATGCATCTTTTAAGAGCAGTGCTTCAGAGAAAATCCCCCACACACATACACACACGCTTTTCTAGCCTCTTTTAAACCATATTTCCTGATGAGTTATGGCAGGCCCTTCTTTTTTGTTTCCAGTAAGCCTCCCCTGTGGAGTTACTACTTTTTTTGATTAAAATGTAGTTATATGTCAGCCAAAACACTGTCTAATTTTGAGGCACTGCAATTTCATGTTTAGGTTTGTTTTTTTTTCTCACTTCTGCAACTCTCCTCCAGGTTTGGAACTTGACTTTCAGCGCTGTAACTGTCCTAGCTCAATGCTAGGGAATTCTGGGAACTATAGTTTTGTGAGACATTTAGCCTTCTCTGTCAGAGCACTCTGATGGCACAATAAACTACAATTCCCAGGATTCATTAGCACTGAGCCAGGGCAGTTAAAGCAGCCTCAGACCAGATTATTTCTGCAGTGTGTTTTAGACCTTAGACAACAACCAAAAACACTCTCATATTTTAAGGTGCCTTGATGAATTATGACTGACACTGGACACACAAAACATTCTCTTTTATTATATATTCAAAAGCATTTGTGCCACATACTGTATATATTCAAATGGCTTGGGCCCAGGGTACTTGGAGGACCGTCTCTCTCCATATAATCCGCCCTGCACACTCAGATCAGCCGGGAAGCAAATGCTAAGAGTTCCGGAGGCTAGATTGGCTGCCACCACCAGGAGGGCCTTTTCTATTTCGGCCCCCAAGCTCTGGAACTCGCTCCCCGGCGAGCTCCGCTCAGCCACCTCCTTAGACCAATTTAAGAAGGGGCTGAAAACACACTTTTTCGAGCAGGCATACCCCTGACTCCTGACTTCTGTATGCTCTCCCTCCCCTCCTGACAGCACTGCTGAGCTGGCATGAGATATGGTTTTGTTATTTGTATATGGGGGTATTTTTAATATATTCATGTTTTAATATTTATATTGTATGTTATATATGCTGTTAAACCGCTTTGATCAATGGAAAAGCGGTATATAAATAAAATTTTATTATTATTATATTATATGTCTAGAAATTTAAGTCAAAAAATTGACCCAAAATCTTAGTTGATTGGCCCATGTGTCAGTGGAAGTACAGTGGACCCTTGTCATACACTGGGGTTTGGTCCCAAGATCCCCCGTGGATAACAAAATCCGTGGATGCTCAA
>NC_056522.1:362526814-362597943 GCF_019175285.1 Sceloporus undulatus | reverse complement strand
AGCTTTATTTTGGCCTGTCTGTAACAGGCCATTGTATGGCTCATGGATATATGTTAGCTGAGCTCCTTTTTGCATAACAATTCATATAAAATGTAAATTTTAAAAATTCAAACTTTATTTACTGGGGATAAACTGAGAGTCCACTGGATTAAAATGTAAGTTTAATGTTTATGATGAGTAAATACATTTTTAAGAATTTAAATCTTAATTTTAATGCTAGGTTTGCATCAGGGATTAAATAAATTTTGGATTAGCAAGGATTACAGAGGAATTGTGCTGAAGAATCAATAATCGTACAAGACAGAATTGACAATTTTAATATGTGTAAGCTTGGCTTGAAATCACATGATTGTGGCTTGTGTGGCTGTGTTTAATTTTGTTAATTGGTTTCTAATTAAAAAAACTCAAATTTTATTGGATTACAGATTTTTCTCCATGTTTTGATGTGATATTTACTAGGACAAATAAGTATTTAAAATATCTGTTTTTGTCATTGTTGTGAACTTTCAAGTCATTTCCAGTTTTTGGCAACCCTAAGGCAAACCACACCTATCACAGGGTATTCTTGGCAAGTTTCTTCAGAGGAGGTTTACTTTTGCCATTGCCATCCTCTGAGGCTGAGCGTGTGTGACTTACTCAAGGTCATCCATTGGGTTTAATGACGGAGCTGGTATTCAAACCCTGATTTCCAGAGTTGTAGTCCAACACTCAAAATGCCACTACGCTACACTGGCTCACTATCTGTGTGTACCTATTTTTTAATTATTTTTGGCAATTTCATTTAACATTAATGAAATGACACTTCCACAGTTCATTACCATATTACTTACACTCAATATAATTAAAATGCTAATCAATTGTTAAAAACATTTGTTATATACTGTATGCCCCCCGTATCCACTCAATGGTATCCACTATTTCACTTACTGATATCTGGGGGGGAAAGGTCTCTCTAGGCATCTGGAGACCCTTCTGCTAGAAATATAGTTCGCTATTATTATTATTATTATTATTATTATTATCATCATCATCATCATCATCATCATCATCATTATTATTCATGATTTTCACTATCCGGGGTAAATCTGAGAATGTAACCTCCGCAGCTATGGAGGTCATACAGTACATATATGTAGAGAAATCGTGTTGCACCTTTGAGACCTATTTCTCCAAATGCATCTGAGGAAGTAGATTGAAGTCTACGAAAGCTCATGCTGCCAACTTCTTTCTTTCATTTAGTCTGTAAGGTGCTATGAGATCTCTCTACATACTGATTCTATGACTAACATGGCTATATCTTTGAATTCTACCAGTACAGTATGTGTGTATACTTTGTAACTGCTGAAACTAAAACAAATTAAAAGTTTATGAACTACATAAATAAATACTATTATGTACAAGTCCTTAATATTTAGAGTGGGCCCTGAGTATCCACAGTGGAAAGAAGTTTAAAATCTGGCACACACTTTTTAAAAGCTGTGAAGGTGGGAAACAGAATCAGGAAAGGATTTAAATTCTGAAAAAGCCTTTGTGATGGAAAGGTGGAGAGAAAAGCAGGAAGAATGTCTTCCTGGTGTGCAGACAGGTAATCTTAAATGTTAAATACCAACTTGGGCATCTATGGTTTTTGGTATCCATTGGGGGGGGGGGGGGGGTAGGAACCAACCCCCCCCCCCCCGTATACAGAAGCCCACTTTGTTATAAAAGTTTTGTAACAAAATGTGCATGGAACAATAACAACTTGTGTGTAATATTTGTTTATAGGGAGCCATGGTTAAATGCAGATACTGCAGCCACAACATTGTAATTTCAATCCTAGAGGAGGGCTCCAAGGTCCACTCAGCTTTCCATCCTTTCATAGGTTGGTAAAATGAGTTTCCAGCTTGTTGGGGGCAATTGGCTAAGACACTGTAAACAATTTAGGGAGTACTAGTTCATTGATAACCGGTATAGAAATGCAATTACTGTTGTTATTTGTATGTCTCACAGGTCCCAATCATTGTATGTTGCTCTTACATTAAGCAAGTTTAGTCACCCATGCTACATAACTAACTGCTCTTAAAAGCACAGGTAGCTCCAGAAGAGAGCCAGCATGGCATACTCATTTGAGCATTGGACTAGGACACTGGGAGACCAGGGTTTGAATCCCAACTCAGCCATGGGAACCCATTAGGTGACCTTGGAGAAGTCAGACTCTGCCCAAGGGCAAAGAAACTTGCCAAGAAAATCTAATAGTAGGGTCGCCTTAGGGTTGGCATAAATCGGGAACAACTTGAAGGCAAACAACAGCTTCAGAAGTAGTTTATGATGTGATACAAGGGGAATTGCTGTTACATTTAAGGGGGGGAAGTAAAACTACTGGAATAAACCACTCTGGAATTCTTTCTTTCTTTCTTTCTTTTGGCTGAAGGGTAGGGTTTAAATGCAGAGGTCCCTCCACATTTGCTTGAGTTAGGGAAGCAGGATCCCTGCGAATATGGAAAAACCACAAATAAAAAAAAACACTATTCTTTTTACCCGAGAGCACCTCTCTAGGAATCTCCAGGTCTTTCAGTGTAACTCTATGGTCAACGTCTGCCAGACGCTGATCATAGAATCATGCTAGACAACCTACAAATGCCTAGAGAAGTGTTTTCTCTAGGAATTTCTAGGTTCTCCAGCATAACCCTATGGTCAACTTCTAGCAGATTTGTATTGGAGGATTTAGGGGATTTAGAGGCTTAAGATCTGTTAAACGCCAGCAAAACATTTCTGAAGTGCAAAGGTGTGATAGCCTGTCATGCTTCTAAATTATCACTGAGGCGTCTCTCTTCTTCTCCTGTCCTCAAAACATTCGCAGAACAGCCATTTCTTCAATAACGGGAACTTCCATTATGAAGAAATGGCTGCTCCACAAACGCTTTGAGGACAGGAGAGGAGCAGGGACACCTTAATGACGATTTGGAAGCACGACTGGCTATCACACTGTCGCGACTATCAGGAACCGGCTATCAGGAACATTTTAGTGACGGTAAGCCTCCCGTGTGATAATCCCCTTAGAGATTCCTAGAGAGAACATATTAATCAAAACAGCAAAAGTCAAAGCCACACATTTGGAAGGCCAACTGTACTCTGAAGTATCTGTCAGTTTTTCTTTTACCCATATTCTGTTGCTGTTCTTCTTTTTATATCAAATCCTTCCCATCCCATTCATGAGGAAATTTATGAATGCTTATTAAGTTCTCATTTTAAAAGTGGGCAAACAAAACTTTCAACTAACTATACCAGCCAAATCCTATTGGTACAATTGTTTCCTGCTATGGAAAAGGTCACGGATTAATGTATTTGCCCTACAGCTTTTCAAAGATGATGAACATGGCAGAAAAAGGAGGAGCAAGTCTAATTTAGCACCACAAACATGGCTGAAAAGAAAGGATTCAAAGCCAAGCTTTTTTTTTTAAAAGAGATGCACACTCAAAGCCCTCTACCTGGATGAGTGAAACTTGTCAGTTTTGATTTCTCTCAGTTTTGAATTTCTGCTGAATTTAAAAAGAAATCTGCATATTTTCAGAAACGTTTCCTCAAAAAACAAAGCAAAAAACCCAAACAAAAACAGCCACCTTTAAACTGAACTAGTTAATGTCTCTTTCATGAACTTAAATGACTCAATCATATCCATGCTTTTAGTTATAAAGTTTTATTTGTTTGGACTGGTGGCTGGGGGATTCTGGAAGTTGTAATCCAAAAAAACCCTTTTCAAAGCTCTATAAATGTGTTTTTTTTAAGGTTTGCAAGTGTGCCATTGAATCAGACAGTTGTTTTATTTATAGAATTCCTATGCTTTCTTTAGGGCCAGGAGTCAAGTGTTAGCAAATACTAATGGGATAATGGTACTGGTTGCCAACAGAAGTCTGAAGCCAGGAACTTTAAAATAAAATGCATTAGACAGCTGTTTGACGTACAGTATTTCTCCCTCTAATATTTAAGGCAATCAAACATGATGCCCTCCATAAGCTGCTCTAGCAATACAGTCAGAACCACTTAAAAGTCTGTGGGGATTTCTGCTGACGGGGATTTGTCTGGTGGTATTACAAGCTATACAAGGATGCTAAAGATATGCAAGATGCATATAAGTAGCAGCTTCTAACTGGGAAACTGCCAGATCAAAAGGTATCCAGAGGACATTTGCCATTTTGTATCCTGCCAGTCATTACAGCATAGTGGAGGCTATGAAAATAGATGATATTAAATGTGCTGCCTCAGCTACAGCTATTTTAGCTTGCATTAATCAGGATTCCCAGGTTCCTTCAAATAACCTATTGTTTTTAAAATGGGACTGGGTGTCAGGATGGAGATCTGGTGCTTTAGCAATTTAGGACTCATTTAGGACTTATTTTCTTCAACTCATATTCCAGGCGAATATATAAACCCTGCAACATAAGTCACTTCATCAACACATACTCAAGTCGTGTTTAGACAATCTTCTACATCATGATTTTGAAGACTGAGGAAAAACAGCGGCAAACCTCAAACTAGTATGCTCCTTTGCACAGAAAGAGATAATCAGAAATCTGGCCTCTCGCAAGTAGCATGAACACAACAACAAACCAGTCTGAAACCACACAGTATCTTGGTTTGCAGTCTATGCTTCGAACAAATCACCGTTTGTCAGGTTGACATGCAATAACAGTTTCCAACCACCTAGAAGGCAGACCTTCCAATTGGGAGTGGAGTGAGATGGGAGAAAGAGAAGATAGGAATGTCAAAACTGAGGACTACTTATTACAGGCTGAATGTTCCTGGAATTCCAAAATCCAAAGTAGTCCAACATTTGAAACTTTTTGAGCTACAGCACAAAAGGCGCAGCACGTACAGGAGAGTGATACGGGGCTCTGTGAAATGGCGCAAAAAACACAGTACATATCTATACTGTACAGGAGGGAGTACAAGTACTGGAGAGACACATGTGGATCTGTGAAATGGCAGGAATCTATGCCTGCCGCCATTTCACATACCCTCAGTTTCTCTCCAGCTTTATTATGTAAATACTGTACAGTGGGATCTTAGAATCCACCGACTTGCTATTCATGGATTTGAGCATCTGTGGATGGCAAGCCTGCCTTGTCCCCAATGGCGGCACAACCACATGCATTGTGGACAATGCAGGCTTGCCATCCACAGATACTCAAAACCATGGATGACAAGTCTATGGATTCTAAGATCACCAATGGCGGCGCATGCACATGGCTGCGCTGCCATTAGGGACAGTCCCCATTGTCCCCAGTGGTGGTACATGTACACGTCATCTGAAGTCTCGTTGTCCTAATGGTGGCACAGCCACATGCACGCACCACCATTGGGGACAACACATGCTTAAGCGTCAGCAGATTTTGGTATCCATGGGGGAGGTCCAAAATGGATCTCCCACAGATACTGAGGTCCCACTGTATATATATAGAAATACAAGTATTCAAAAATCAAAAAAAAAAAATCTGATACATAGAACACTTCTGGCCTACACATTTCAGATAAGGGATACTCAACCTGTATTATCAGGTATTTATATAGGGCCATCATTGTACATGGTGTTTTTACAAGTAAAAGAACAACAGCAAAAACGTTCCATGCTCTCAGACTTACAACTTTAAAAAAAACATAAGAGCTGTTCAATAGTGGAATATGCCTCAGGAGTGGCAGAGCCTCCATCATTTAACCCCTGTCTTTAGAGAGATTGCCATCTTTTTTTTTTTTTTTTTTTTTTTTAGCTGTTTTGGTTGTGTATACTGGCATTGGTGGTTTGGATTAGATGGTATTTACAGTCCCTTCCAACTCTTGAGATTCTATAATTCTAACTATCTATCCACAGCACCTCTGTTTTACTGGGGCTGACCTTAAATTTACTGACCCTAATCATAATCAGTTTTGGATACCTGTTCAGTACTTCCACAAACACCTTGATACGCAACTCAAGTGTCACCCCCACTGCTTAGTGGTGCAACGTAACAGGCAACCTCCTGTCATTCTCCAGGATGTGAACCTGCAATTCGGATACTGGCAATCTGTATGAAGCAGCTTACTACCCTGGCAACAGGTGGAATTACGAGAAACAATGATGCTCATATTTGGGGGGAATTTTTTAAAATGTAAAAGTATTAATAGATAAATTAATTAGCAATTGTAGATTTTGAACCATGTGTAAGAAGGCATGCGCGTGTGCATAAACATTTCAATGTCCATTTTTTAATGATTTATAGAAGTTGCTGCTTGCTCCATTTCTTTGATTTCAAAATTTAAAAAATACAAAACTAAGAACTGCCATATTTTAAAATTATTTCTATGGAATATTTTTGAATAAGGCCTTATTGTAAATTTTTCATTAGACCCCCCCCCCCACCCCCAGCTGTATGCAGCTAAGCAGAGAATGGAGATCCTATGAAGTACTTTGTTCAACTTTCATTTAGAAAGCCAGAAAAAAGTAGTACAGTGGTACCCCGGGATACGAAATCACCGTGTTACGAAATTTCCGGGATACGAAAAAAATAAATAGGAAAAAACTGTTTCGGGTTACGTTTTTTTTTTCGGCTTACGAAAAAAAAATTGGGGCTTTTCGGGCCTTTTTTCACACGGAATCGCGGCTTTCATCGCTAGCGGCTATGGCTTTTTCGGCTAGCGAAATTTTTCGGGTTACGAACGGCGCCGCGGAACGAATTACATTCGTAACCCGGGGTCCCACTGTACCTAGATGAGGGCAGATGAAAGGCCCTTCCTTCATCTTAATTGCTATCACCCTGGCCTCAGGGGAAGAAAAGAATAGGCAGGCACAGCTCTATCATGCCTAGAACCCGAAGCAGATGGAGGACCCTCCATTCCAACTGCCACCACCCTGGCCTTGGAGAAAGAGAAGAACATGCAGTATCTGCTGGACCTGACCTCCTTCCCCACTGCCATTCCGTTCTCCTTTTGTACCATGTCTTTTTAGATGGTAAGCCTGAGGGCAGGGAACTGTCTAATTAGCAATCTGTACGCCACTCTGAGAGCCTTTGTGGTAGAAGAGCAGGTTAACAATGCTCTAAATAAATATCAAGTCAGTTTACAGATTCATATCTACATACCATGCAGGAATTAATGATGGGGGGAGAACTGAGAGGAACCCAATGTTCATAATCTGAGGAATTTTCTTTGTTGTTGTTAGCCATCCTCGTATCAATCTCGACCCATGGCAACTCTGCTGATGAGACATCCCCAAGACCCTCTGTCCTCACTCTGCCCAGCTCCTGCAAACTCATATGCATGATCTCTTTAAGAGAGGCCATCCACCCAGCATGCAGCCTTCCTCTCTTTCTACTTCCCTCCACCTTTCCTAGCATTACTGTTTTTTTCCCCCATGATGTGTCCAAAGTAAGACAGACTAAGTTTTGTCATCTTAGCTTCCAGGGTGATTTCTGGCTTGATCTGAATTTTTTTACATTTTCCAAAAAGCAGAACTTTATGAATGGTGTTCTCAGATGGACACATTTCAAAAGGAAACAATATTTTTGCAATTATATATATATATATATATATATATATATATATTACAAAGAACAAAAAATATTCACCAAAAAAAAATCCGAAAAGGTGAAAAAAATTCTTAATATGTGTTGAGACACAGTTTCTCAGCAAGGAGGAGAAAACCTGAGAATATTCTTTTCATCCTCAGCTGAGAGGAAAATGTTATATATGCACTGTCTGTGTTCACAATCAGGCACCTTGGCAGTATCATGGCTCTCAATCACAATTACAGCTGTACAGGGTTAAGACAGTTCTTGTATTCTATCCAGTAGGCAAAGATTAGGCAAGTCAAAAGTCATGCTTCTTCAGTCCTCAACACACTGAATGAAATCATGGAAGATTTGGTCTTCAACTTGTCAAAACCCAAGCCGAAAGAACAATCATCCTGTCCAGTGGTACTCCTAGAATGGACTGTAAGGTCACTTTTCTTTTGTCAGGTGAAAGCATAATCCCCATAGTCGAAGGTGCTGAGATATTCCACAAAAACATGTACCAAGACGCTGCACATATGATCATGTCATGAATGTCATTTCAAAACAGAGGCATAGCCAGGTTTTTCAATACAATCATATCCACTTTATCTATAATACAAGTTTCAATATGCAATTATGTTCATTTTGTTCCCTACTAATATGACTTTCTCACTATAATCACAGCACTGAAAGGACAGTAGACCACGTAAGTTTCCATCTTTCTGAAGGGCAGGATGGGAGCTGTGAGATTTCAGTTGGCTTGGGTGGTCATACAAAATCAAAGCAGTTCACTCAATCTTTCCTCAATATCCTAGCAGCCCTTTACTTGTCTCTAGGGCAGAGGTGGACAAAGTATGGCCCACTATGTGCCATCCCCTGAGGACAGAAATAAATAAATAAATACACACACACACACACACACACACAGAGAGAGAGAGAGAGAGAGAGAGAGAGAGAGAGAGAGAGAGAACCAAACAATTTCTTCATTGCTTTTGTTTTTGCTCCAGAACGCCCTCAAGACATTTCCACCATGTATGGCAGCCCCATGGATGCTCAAGGGTCAAAAATAAATTTTTAAATCTTTCAAAAATGTTATTTGCCCTGAAATGATCCATAACGTCCACTAGAGAGCAAAGGATGCACTTCCACCACATTTTTGCAGCCCACCCACCCCCATGCCACCCCACCTCTGGACCAATTTAAGCCCACGAGAAGCCTTTCTGAACCCAAAAAACATGTTGAAATGTTTCCATATTCCCATAGGGGTGTTTGGCGGCAAAACCTTCTTTCTTTTTCTTTTTCTTCATTATTATTATTATTATTATTATTATTATTATTATTATTATTATTATTATTCTGCATGAGCAGGAGCAAGCTTCCCAGGTCTCCCAACCTTCCACAGTTACCCATCCATTATCTAGAGCAGTGATGGTGAACCTATGACACGCGTGTCAGTGGTGACACGCGTGGCCATTTGGGGTGACACGCGCAGCGGCCCCCAGCCTCATGCGGCCATTGCCGCGGCCGCTAATGCGGCTGGCCAGCCGCACCGCCCTCCTCCTCCCCGGCAGCACCGCCCTCCTCCTCCCCGGCAGCACCGCCTTCTTCCTCCCCAGCCGCACCGCCCTCTTCCTCCCCAGCAGCACCACCCTCCTCCTCCCCGGCAGCACCGCCCTCCTCCTCCCCGGCAGCACGCCTGGGCCAGTGGCAGCGCGCGCTTGTCTGCCCGCCCGTGCGCGGGGCCAGGAGAGAGGAGCTCGTCCCCATTGGCCAGCCAGCCAAAGGGGACGGGCTCCTCTTTCGTTGCATGCCCGCGTGCGGGGCGAGAGAAGAGGAGCTCATCCCCTTTGGCTGGCCAGCCAATGGCAGAAGAGCGGGGGCGGGGCTACCCAAGAGCGCCAAAGAGGAGGAGAAGGAGGAGGAGGAGGTGGTGGAAAGGTGAGTCAGTCGCCATTTTAGGTCTGCCTTGGGGCTTTTTTTTAAAATTATTTTTTAAAAATATACAAATCCTTTAAAATATATACAATCTTGCCTTGTTTTTTATCTTATTTCATTATTTTTAATATTAAATATATATAACCTTGCCTTGTTTTTTATTTTATTTCATTATTTTTAATATTAAATATATACAGCGCTGCCTTGTTTTTTATTTTATTTCATTATTTTTTAATATTAAATATATACAACCTTGCCTTGTTTTTTATTTTATTTTATTTTATTTTTAAATATATACAACCCAGCCTTGGTATTTTATTTTATTTTATTTTATTTTAAAATATATACAACCCAGCCTTGGTATTTTATTTTATTTTATTTTTGTTACTAAATAACAAAGTGTCCTACATTTTGACCATGTCTAAGAAACATGCATTTATATTAACATTTTTTAAAAAATCATTATTTTTTGGCATGTCCTCCATTTTTAAAAATTGTGTCCTACATTTGTAAATTATGTTTTTTGTCCAAGTGACACACCACGCAAGTTATGCTCGATTTTTTGCCGAATTTTGACACACCACGCCGAAAAGGTTGCCCATCACTGATCTAGAGTATGGTGAGAGAAACCACAGGGTAAACACTTAAACCTGCCCCCTTTTCTCTTGTAATCCCACTATCTAGGAGTACATTTCAAATGCAGACAGCTTATTCTGAACTATGTCTTGGAAGCTAAGTAGGACCAGCCCTGGTTAGTACTCGTTTGGGAGACTGCCAACAAATACCGGGTGCTGTAGGCTATATTGCAGAGGAAGGAACTGACAAAACCCACCTCTGAATATCCCATGTCTAAGAAAACCCTATGAAATTCATAAGGTTGCAGTAAGCTGGCAAGTAACTTGAAGACACAGATGCACACCAATGGAGGGACTACCTTACTGACTCAAGTCGAAATGCACAACTTCCCACCCCTCCTTTGCAGGTAGTGGGTAGGTCAGTATAGAAATTTACTAGTGATTTCAGTTTTTAACAGTAATATAGTGTAGCTTGCACCAATTACTGCGCTGCAGTCTTCCTTGATGAGTACACAATCAAAGCAGCAAGCAAAGGAACACTAAGTTTACATTAAAATGTACTTTTCCAGAAACACATAATTAAACAGAGATTACAACAAGACACTGCAAATTGAGTTAGACAATATTTATTGGGGCGTGGTGATATCTCCACAGCCTAGTCTCTTCCCTCTCAGATTCCAAAACTATTTTTTGAGTTCTCATCACTGTGATGGCAAGCACATTACACGTAAATGAATTCATTCTTCCACGTTGGTACAATAAAACATAACTTCTAATTCAGAGATCTTATGCCCAAAAATATTTCATGGGAGTTTTAAAGTGCCATAATTTGCGGTGGGCAGAGACAACCATTAATGGCAACATAAATACCCTAAAATCACATGATTCTGTCTGATCTTAGAAAGTAAGCAGGTCCAGCTCTGGTCAGTACATGGATGGGAGACCACCAATGAATACCAGAAGCTGAAGGGTCCATTTCAGAGGAAGGAACTGGCAAAACCTCCTCTTTGTATTCTTTGCCTAAGAAAACCCAATTAAATTCATAGGGTAGCCATTAGCTGACAGACAACTTGAAGGCAAACACACACATACATGGATTATACTGAGTTAGCAGGTTGTCAATATTATTGTGCCTCCAAATACCATTAACAAGGTAGATAGTAAAATAGTCTTCAACAGCATGGTTCTAAATGCCAGAATCCCAACTGTTTTACTGTTTCACATTTACAGCAGCTTACTGCATACTGTGCTGCCAACTAGTGTCTAAATCAACACAATACATTAATATAACATCAAGCTCAACTAATAAATACTACTATTGTTTTTTTTCTCTTTAGGCCTTGTTATCTCACCCTGTAAGAAACCATTTTATAATACTTATTTCTACACAATGAAGAAGCTTCTTCTGCTGTACTTACTATGCGCATATATTCCATGGAATGCAAGGGACAGCATTAAAAACGATTTAAAAAATAGATTTCCACACTGAATGTGCCATGTAACATGTACGGAGAGGGCACAATAATAAAATTCCATCACTCCCCAATGTGGCTTTAGCATGTTACTTAACTGGTACTGGCAATAATATCCACTAGGTTCTCAAAGTAAAAGTAAGGGCATTTTAAAGAGGTCCAAAAGAGTAATAAATTGTAATTCTTGGGTTTATTTCTTCCTATTTTGCCATGTTGTGAAACAAGGAACATCACTGTCTTTGTTTATGTTGGTTGTTTTTCAATATGAAGGGATCTCTATGACATACCGTATATACTTGACTATAAGTCGACCTCATGTATAAGTCGAGGGCAGGTTTAGGGGGCAAAATTATGAATTTTGTTATGACCCTTGGATAAGTCAAGGGTGAAAGTTTGGGACATGCAACAATGGATCTAAATGATGAAGCAAAGGAAAACAATGCCAAAGAACCTACAAAATTATGACAGGCATAATTGTTTTGGCTCACAGTAAAGGCTGGATGGAAGAGAGAATAGGGGGGAGCTCAGTGCTTCCAGGGTAAATTGCTCACTTGCCTTTCACCAGGGGATGGTTCTCTTTTTAATAAGAGTTAAAATATAGAATTTACATCGACCCATGGATAAGTCGACCTAGGGTTTTGGGGTCATTTTTTTGACTAAAATTTCTAGACTTATACATGAGTATATACAGTAATAACAAGACCACAAAGAGACATGCATACATATCAGTAATGCAAAGCTCTCAGGTGCACATTATAAGAAACTGATTATACAAAGTACTAGAATTAAAACATGACAACCTATTTTCAACCTGAATATGCCAAATTCGACAATTACAATGGTTACAGAACAGTCCATATTTCACAACTCTTCAAAGGTTCTGTTGGCAGATATGAACATGTAAAAGGTATACTCAAATGACCCTTAAATACATGCATGCATACCGCCTGTTCTGTTTTCTTAGCAATTACAGTTCTATTACTGCTTTCATTGTCTCAACAACATCAAATACATTCACTTAAAAAGGGTTAAAAGTAGCTTTTAGAAGTACAATTAAAACATAGCAGCACACTCTTAAAACCTTCAGTTCTAAGATCCTATCAGAATAAAACAGCCTCCTTGAATAAAGGACAGCGAGGAGGAGAGAATTCTAGCTTCCCCAGGAAGTGAGTTTCAGTGTCTAGGGGAATTCATTTAGACCATTCTCTTCAATATGACCTGTGAAGAAATACCTTAAATGTGAATTTTAAATGTGAATTGTTTTAATATGTGTACATCTTATTTGTCATTTTAAATTGATGTGTGTTAACAGTTCAGGTTCTTTCAGATACTACTTTTTTCACTGGGTTCAAAAATCTCAAATGAGCACACATTCTTCTTTAAAATGGGCAGCATCAATATTTATTGGATTAAGATAGACATTCCAGAACTACTTTCAAAACAGGTTTTAGGATGGTGTTGTTAAGAATGAGCAAGGACACATTCCTCTTGAGATCTCACCCCAATACCATAATTATTTCTCAACTAGCAGTTATAAATTTGTACTATCAGTGCAACTTTTCCTATAAGATCATGCTACTCAACTAATCACCTTTAAATAAGGAGGGAGAAAAGCATGTCCCCCCCAAGCTGTTTGTGAGGCTTGGAGGGACCCCAAAACGTTTTAAAATTCCCACCCCAAAAAAAAGTTACTCACTTAACCTTAGCAGACACTGTGGTGTAGGGAACCCTGGAGTAAAAATTTAAAAAAAAGAAAACCCCTAGTTCATTACCAATATTTTAAATAATCACATAGATGGCAATGCTAAGAAGCGCAGCTAATTTATAAGGTTTAAGATGTAGAGAGATCTTGTTGCACCTTTGAGACTATGAGTAATTGAAAGAAAGAATGTGGCAGCATGAGCTTTTGTAGACTTCAGTCAAATTCCTCAGATGATTTTGGAGTGGAAGCCAGGGAAAGACATATATATATGCCATCGGTATGTAAGAATGTCATGCTACACTCCACCTTGTGTCTACCCTACCCCTGGCAAATTAGACAACAAATCCTCAACATTCTCATGTTGATTTGCCTTCCTGGCTGGGAATGATGCAATTTATTATTGTTGTGTGCCTTCAAGACATTTCTGACTTATGGTGACCAAAGGCATATCTATCATAGGGTTTTCTTGGCAAGATGTGTTCAGAATGGATTTGTCTGTACCTTCCGCCAAAGCTGAGAGTATGACTTGCCCAAGGTCACCCAACGGGTTTCCACAGCTGAGGGTTTCGAACCCTGGTCTCCAGAATCCTAGTCCAATACTCTAACCAGTACACTATGGTGGCTCTCAATGCAATTTATAGTCCACTTCATTTGGAGGTGATCATGGTGGGACAGGCTTTTCAAGAATATGCCTTATAGCCAACTGACACAAAGTTCTTTGAGCCAATGGAGGTATCTGAAAAGTAATTCAGGACTCCAGGAAGAAAACTCATTCTGAGTTGAAGGAATGCCAGATGAGGAAGGTCAGGCCAATCCCTGCAGGACTGCCACATGGCAGAAACACCATAATCCAAGCCAGACTTCTCATTCACTGCTTCCAAATACCTGGATGCAACTACAAACATGTTCAACTACTTTGTAGCTAACTTTGGCAAATACAGAACACTAAGCTAGAGACTGCATGCAGGGTAACTAATATTTCTTCTCTACCTTTCCAAAAGGTGACTTGTTGATGCAGATAGCCTTAGGGGACATAGGAGGCAGAAAGCAACAAACAAAGCTCAAGCAATTTGACAAAACAACTCAGAATTCCTTAAAGATTTCTGGGAGAGACATCATGGCCAGGGTGACCAGTTGTCCTCTTTATCAGGGCATGTCATATATTTCAACTTTCTGTCCAGGAGGAATTTCAAAATGTCCTGAACATAACTATGGAGCATACATTTGTATTTATATCTATGTATTTAGTTTTTATTTGATAATGTCCTACATTTTGTGGTGCCTTGCCCTCCTTTGCAGTTGACATCTGGTCACTCTCATGGCAATTTTGTGTTTTTGATGGTGCACTGTCACAATAAACATGGCTTGCAGTTGTTCTGCTGAGCAGAGGAAGACCTGGCTAGCTAAAATTCCTCCCTAATGAGGGACGGAACGAGGGATCAATCACTAAATAGCCCCAAAAGATTCTGCTCTTTAGAAGGAGAACACTAGTTGCACTGGGGTAAGCAAGCCGACCAATATGTCCAACCGCTACAAAGCAGAACCTTTGAAACAGACATTAAGCTTGCTGACTTGTTTTCTTAATTTGTTAAATTTATTTAATTTTGGATTAAAGAAAAGTGGCTATTGAAACTCTGATAAGATTCCTGACCCTATTGACTGAGAAATTAAATATTAGGAAAAGGGAAGAAAAAAGCACTATTTAAACTTAAGAAGCACATTTGTTATTAAGTGCTCTCAAGTCGACCTCGACTCAAGGCGACCCTGTGGATTAGACATCTCCAAGACTCCTTGTCTTCTACTGCTCCACTTAAGTTTTGCAGACTCCTGCCCATGACGTCCTTAATTAAATCTAGCCATCTGGTGTGAGGTCTTCTTCTCTTTCCTCCACCCTCCACCTTTCCCAGCATTGTTGTCTTTTCTAATGAGTCATACCTTCTCATGATGAGGCCAAAATACGACAGCCTCAATTTGATCATCTTGGCTCCCAGGGGTATTTAAGGCTTGATCTGTTCAAGGACCCATTTGTTTGTTTGTTTTTTGGCTGTCCACAGTATCCTCAGCACTTTCCTCCAACACCACATCTCAAATGGGTTGATTTTCTTTCTTCCACTTTCAATACTGTCCAGTTCTCACATCCATCTTTTCTAGATCTTTCATGGCTGCCCTTCCCATTCCTATTTTTCTTATCTCTTGACTGCAGTCCCCATTCTAAACAATGTTTGATCCAAGGTACAAGAATTCTTTATTTTAATTTCCTCATTGTCCAATCTGAATTTATGTATGTCTTCCATGATCATTATTTTTGTCTTTTTTAAGCTCAGCATCAAGACTGGCTTTGCACTTTCTTTCTTGACCCTTCTCAGTAACTGTTCCAAATTCATTATGTTTTCCACTAGTAATAGTGTCATCCACATATTTTAGATGGTTGATGTTCCTTCTTCCTATATTCACTCCTCCTTCTTCTAAGCCTAATCCTGCTCTTCACATGATGTTTTCTGCATACAAGTTGAACAAGCAGGGTGATAATATGCAGCCTTTCCTGACCCCTTTGCTAATTGGGAGCCATTCTGTTTCTCCATATTCTTTTCTGGCAGTAGCCTCTTGTCCTAAGTACAGCTTTCTCATCAGAACTATCAAGTGTATTGGCACTCTCATGTCTTTTGAGAACATTCCATAGCTTTTCATGATTGATGCAATCAAAGGCTTTGCTGTAGTATATAAAGCGCATGCTGATTTTCTTTTAGAATTCCTTGGAGCACTCCATTAGCCATTGTATGTTTGCTACACGGTTCCTAGTGCCTCTTTTTCCCCCTAAACCCTGCTTGTACCTTCAGGATTTCTCTCTCCATATGTGATTGGAGTCTGTGTTGCAGAAATTTGAGCCTAATTTTGCTTTCATGGGAGATTACTTCTATGGTCCTACAGTTGCTGAAGTCTCGTGTCTCTTTTTTGTGGACAGGGTGTCTATTGAGCATTTCCTGTCTGTTGGCCAGAATTTTGTTTGCCATATTTGTTGGCACATTTTAGTTAACACTAGAGTTTATTCTGTATGTGTGGAATGCAGCTGCTCAATTGGAATATCATCTGTTCCTGGTAATTTATTTTCCCAGTTTCTCCTAATGCAGCTTCCACCTCTCTTTCTAGAATTTGGGCTTCATCTTCGTATGATTCTTTATTCTATGTGTAATTAAATTTTTTCACCTCGTTTATATAGCTCTTCTGTGTACTGCACATATGAAGCTTTTTATTTTCTGGAGACTGGGGGAAGGAATTAATATTAAGAATAAAAGCATTTCTTACTGTGACAAATTTGCAGTTGTTAATGTTCTCAAATGCATATTAGAAAAGGAAATGGCTGACATGTTCCTATTGCTGGGCAAACTATGGAACTGGGGTCATATAATCCGCCCCGCACTCTCAGATCTGGGGATAAACATCTCTTAAAGGTTCCAGATGCGAGACGATCTGTCACCACGCAAAGGGCCTTCTCAACTGCGGCCCCTAAGCTCTGGAACTTGATCCCCAACGACCTCCGCTCGACCCCCTCCCTAGCCCAATTTTAAAAAGGGCTGAAAACGTACTTGTTCAAACAGGCTTACCCCCAATAGCCCTATCATGTTCCCCTCCCCCCATTGTTAGCTTGGAAGTCTTATTATGTATTGCTGTTGTTTTTATGCTGAAATTGTAATGTTTTTATTGTATTTTTATCTGTTATTGGGATGATAAATCCCACTATTTGTACGCTGCCTTGATCCCTGCAAAGGCGGGATAGAAATAAATTTATTATTATTATTATTATTATTTATGTTGTAAGTTACTACCATCTAGTGGATACCAGAATAATAGCAGACAAATGTTCTCCTATGATGAAATGCTACCCTTCAGAGGCTAAATAAAAATTAAATTTGTAAAGTGTTTTTTATAATGTCAGTTAAGCCCAGAGTTACTGAGGCAAAGAAAGCCACTGAAACTGGGTGACCATCTATTGAAACAATTGAAAAGGTAACCTCACCAGAAATGCCTCTATTAATGGAGGAAATGAAATTGATGTAGAGCAAGATGATTAAACAATTTGAGAAGCAACATTTTAAAAATCGAGAAAATCAGCTAAACAAGAGTTGCAGCAGGCAATAAGACGACATCAGATGAGGAGTCAAAGAGATTAAGGAATTGATCAGACAAATGGCTCAGGAAGTAATGCAGATAAATGAGAAAGCTGAACGATTGGAGATTAAGACTGATGAAGTTAAGGTGAAACATTTGGACAATATGGCTTTACAAGAGCTGAAAGAAAAAGAACATTTCTTGAGATCAGTTCTGGAATTTCCACTGGCAAACATTTGAGAGAAATTTGCCAATGCTCTGGGGATTTTTTTTAATAAAATAAAGGAAGAGATATATTTTCAGATGGACAGAGTTGACAGAATCAACTCCACATTTGCAAGGCTGAAATTTACTGAGAGACGTAATAGTTTACTTCATTAAGAAATTGATGAGAGATATAATTTTCCAGAAACACTTTGTGAATAAATTAAAGATGGATGGAAACAAGGTAACAGTTTTGAAGGAGATACCCACAAGAATTTTGCATAAGAGGAAAGATTACAACTTCCTTGCAACAGGTTGAAATTCAAAAGGATCACATTTCATTGAAAAATCTTAAACAGGTCATGATCTGTCTTCGAAAAAATACTTAAGATGTAATAAGCCGGAAGAATTCATTTCCTCAGATGAGGAGAAAAACTCCTCTTTTGGGTCCAGAATTGGTATTGGTTGATAATAATGAAGCAATCCAGACTATATTTCTAGAGGTAAAGACCCTGGTAGTGGTTACGGTCGGCCCTTCTTATACATAGATTTTTTTATACACGGATTCAAGCATCCACAGTTTGAAAATGTTCCAAAAAAGTATAAATTTCAAATATCAAGCCTTGATTTTCCATTTTTTATGAGGGACACCATTTTGCTATGTCATTATATTTAATGGGACTTGAGCATCTATGGATTTTGTTATCCACGGGGGATCTTGGAACCAATCCCCAGCGTATAACAAGGGTCCACTGTATTTGTTCTGAGTTAAGATTGGGTGATATTCTAAGTGGAAGGTATGAATAAATTGCTGGATTTATATTATAATAATTGGTGCTTATGGGGGATTGGAATAGGGTAGTATCTCCTGAAAGGGGCAGAAACCCACATAAACAATGAAGACATCTTAAGGCAAAATGCCAAAAATGTTCTTTGGATTAATGGAGAATCTGAAGCTGGGAGATACATGGAAATATAAAAATGGAAACTCAAAGGATTATACCTATTTTTCTGAAATGCATAGGTCTATTTCAAGAATTGATATGATTTGGATGTTAAAAAAAGACACCCTTGATTAACATGGGGGGAGGAGTTGTATATTACCAAAGACTTTTTCAGATCACAACCCAGAGGCACCAGTTCTTAAAAACAAACACAAGAAGTAGTTTTGCATGAAGATTAAATGAAAGATAGATGAGAATTATAAGAAAACAAACGATTTTTAAAAAATAATTTAGATAAAGGCACTGATATTAGAATGATTTGGGATGAGTAAAGCATTCATGAAAGGATTCAATGTGGTAGTGAGTTTAAAAAAAGAAGAGACAAGAGAAGACTCAATCAATTTTGGAGACGATATATATATAGAGAAAAGAATTTAAAAACTCTCCCTCAAAGACTTCAGTTAGTCATCAGATTCTAGAGACAATTATCACTGTTGATGGTTGATAAGATGGAGAGAAAATTTAAATATGTAAAACAAAATAATTTTGAATTTGACAATACACCAGGGAGACTATTGGGATATAAATTAAGGAAAAAAAGAGAGAAAAGAAGATGATTGTGAAGATACAAGAGGGGAATGATCTGATAACTGAACATAAGAAGATTCAGAAGGCCTTTTATCTGTTTTATTCTTCTTTATACAAATGGCAAGAAATCTCTGTGGAGAAGTTGGCGGACTACGTGACTAAACAGAATTTGCCAAAGAAAATAGGTAAACAGAGATGACGTACAAATGCTTCTATAATAGTAAGAGAAATTTGTGATGCTATTGAGTGATCAGCATCTTATTATACATTTTATGAGGAGGGGCTTTTGCTTCCATCACAGAAAACGATGAACTCTATCTTGCAAATTGGAAAGATCCCTCATAGTTGAAAAGAAGCTAATATAGCATGGATTCCTAAAGAAGACCAGGATTTGCACTGCCAAAAAATATAGACCAATTCACTATTGAATAATGATTATAAGGTTTTAACGTTGATTTTTGGCAAACTCAAAATTATTCTTCAAGATTTTATTCATAAAGATCAATGTGGATTTCTACCAAAAAAGTAATTGAAAGACATTGTCAGAAACGTATTAAATGTATGGGAATATCTAGAAAGACATAATTAGAAACAAGGGGCATTGATATTTTTGTATGCAGAAAAAGCATTTGCTACTCTAAACTCTTTCTTTTTATTTAGTGTTTTGGGAGAAATTACTTTTGGATATAATTTTATTAAACAGGTTAGATTGATCTATTTGATGCACAAGCTAAAATAATAGTTAATGAAGAGTAGTCTAACCCACGTGAGATACAAAAAGGAGCAAGACAGCAATGCCCATTATTACCTCTTTTGTTTATTGTAGTGCTAGAGATCTTTAACAAAGATGTCAGATAGGATGAGAGAATCAAAGGTATAAGAATTTTTAAAAGAAGCATACAAGTTGAGGGCATTTGCTGAAGATTTGATGTTAACTTTGGGAAATCCACTGAATAAACCAAAAACAGTGAAGTTGACTAAAAACATGAAGATGAGACAAAACTGATGGAGAAAACTTTAAAGATTTTAAAGTTGAAAAGAAAGTGAAATATTTGAGTATCACCATGATAAATAAGCATTGTAAGTTATTTCAAAATAATTGTTTGAAGATGTGGAATGAAATTAAGAAAGATATGTTGAGGTGGGGGAGACTAAATTTGTTTATGTTACAGATAAAAATGAATGTGTTATCTAGAATGTTGCTTTTGTTTCAGAAGATACCGATACTGAAAAGTGACTTATTTAAACAATGGCAAAATGATTTTGATTTATCAAGTTTATAGGACAAGACAAAAAGCCAAAAGGTGCAAATACATACATTGATACAGAGAATATTGAAGACTAATACAATTCAAACCTGAACTGTTTCTTCTGGGACTGTCAGATGATCAACTGAAAAAGAACTATGGAAGAATGCTACAATGTATGACCACAGCAGCAGAAATGTTCAGAAATGATAGAGTAATGCATTACCTACTAAAGCAGAATTGTTGTTAAAAATAAATGAGTTAGAAGAGCTGGATAAATGATCAAGATTGATTAGAGAAAAGTTGTTGATAACCTTTTTGAAAAATTGGAAACATTCAGACCTAACAGACCAGCAGTTCTCAACCTGTGGGTCAAGATCCCTTTGGGGCTAGAACAACCCTTTCACAGGGATTGCCTAATACCATTGGAAAACACGGTCTTAGGAACCAAGACACTGTAATTTTATGGTTGGGGGTCACCACAACATGAGGAACTGTATTAAAGGGTTGTGGCATTAGGAAGGTTGTGAACCACTGTAATAGACCTTTTGAGAAAGAATGAGGATGATGACTATAGGTTTTGATTATTAGAATGAGTTAAATTTATAGATGAAGTATAACATTTTAAGTTATAATTGGGGAGCTAGAAGCTTATGAATTACTGCAGTTGTTGTGAGCCTTCAAGTTGTTTCCAACTTATGGCAACTCTAAGGCCATCTTATACATACTTAATGAGGACTGTGCCCCGCACTGAACATAAAAGTAGGACTAACTTCTGAGAACATATACTTACTATGATATACAAGATTGAACACTTTGGACTCAAACATTACATAGCCATTTAGTCAGTAAAGCATTATTTAGACATAATAATATAATAATAATAAAACTTTATTTATATACCGCCCTTCGAAACATCAGGGCGGTTAACAACAATAATACATACATCCAATACAGATTAAAAGCAGTGCAATTAAAACAATAAAAGAACTTGTGCCAAATCACAAGCTACTAACAGAAGGGGGGAGAGGGGGCTCTTAGGGCAAAGAGTCAGGGGTAAGCCTGCTTGAAGAAGAACATTTTCAGCCCCTTCTTAAATTGGGCCAGGGAGGTTGCTGAACGGAGCTCAATGGGCAGCGAGTTCCAGAGGGTAGGGACCGAGGTGGAAAAGGCCCTTCTGGTGATATTAACTAATCTAGCCTCCGGAACTCTTAACAGATGCTGCCCAGTGTATCTGAGTGTGCGGGGCGGATTGTACGGAGAGAGGCGGTCCTTTAAGTACTCTGGGCCCAAGCCATTTAGGGCTTTATAGGTTATAACCAACACCTTGTATTGCGCCTGGAAGCGAATAGGCAGCCAATGTAGGTCTTTTAAGACCGGTGTTATATGACTGGTCCTAGGTATGTTAGTGACCAGTCTTGCTGCCATATTTTGCACTAATTGCAGCTTCCGGGTATGGTACAAGGGTTGCCCCATGTAGAGCGCATTGCAGAAATCCAACCGAGAGGTTACCAGAGCGTGTACCACAAAGCACAAAATTACATCTTCTCCGAGCTTCAAACGATCGTTCAAAACAAAGCACAAAATACCACAACCAATGATAAAAATTTGTGCCACCACCAGCTGAATCTTGGGTTTAATTTCATTTGAGTATTCAAATCAAATTAATACAGGATCCCTATAATACAAAACTAAGAATCTTAGGTACACACAACTTCACTCTCTTTGTGGAAAATCAGCATAGCAGTATGATGTATATACTCATGTATAAGCTTAGAAATGTATGTTAAAAAATTGACTCAAAAAACCTGAGTCGACTTATCCACAGCTCAATGTAAATACTGTATTTTAACGTGTGTGTGTGTGTTTCACACAGTGAAAGACAAGAGTTTAATCTGCCCTGGAAGCACTGACCTCCCTCTACCCTCTCATCCATCCAGCCTTTAGTATGAGCACAAATAGTTAAGTCTGCTGGAATTTTGTAAGTTCTTTGGCATTGTTTTCCTTTGCTTCATCCTTTACATCCTTCATTACATGCTCCTAAGTTTTAATAATAATAATAATAATAATAATAATAATAATAATAATAATAATAGGATTTATTTATATGCCGCCCAATCACTGTGAATCCGGGCGGCTTACAACAGAGGGGATAATAGACGGTTCCGTGCCCTCAGGCTTACAATCTAAAAGACACAACACAAAAGGAAAAGGGAATGGTGGGGGGAGGGGATCAGGTCCAGCATTCTTCTCTCCCTCTTCTGAGGCCTGGACCAAGGCAGATGGACTGGAGGGAGAGCTCTTTTTCTTAAGTTTTACCCTCAACTTATCCACGGGTCATTTCAAAATCCATAATTATGGCCCTAAAACCTGCCCTTGACTTATATATGATGTCAACTTATAGTCGAGTATATACGGTCATTAAAATCATTCCATCTTTGTCCAAAGGACAGCCTGTAGGTACCCAACGGCACAGTCAAACAGAAAGTGATGCATTTGCTAAACACTTGATGCTAGAAAGCCTTCAGCAGAATGGGGTTCATATCTACTAATCTGCCTGGAGCAATTATGAAATCTATTTCAAACCCTGTGAAAGCTTTATTCTGAATTTGCTCATAATTAACCCCTCAGGAGCACATTTACTTAGCATCCAGATGAAACAGCTTACACCATGGTAATTCTCTCAATGTATATTGTAAAAAGTTGCAGGGTAAAAAGATAATTTCTTATGTCAGACATTACAAGTATCCAGGAAATGAAACCAAAGAACCACTTCAAGCATAAAGCTGCAGGACTCTATGTCTTAACATCAGTGCAGTTGTAGATGTTACGAAAACCAAGAGACTATTGCCAGAAGTTTAGATCCATGACTGTGGAATGTCTTCTACGTGCTAATCTACCATCTGTAATCGCTACCCCAGTGCCCCCTGCTCACTTTGGCTCCTGCTGGTAGATGTAGTAGGGCTTGTCTATATGGGTTATTTACTTCTAATTCCACTCAGGCTTACCATATCATGTTCACATGATCAGGGCTAAAATCCCATATCATGCATGCACTGTCTTCCAAACGTCTACATTTGATTCAGCCTTTCCTCCCCTTAACCCAAATGTTAAAACTTCACCTTTTACTCAAACTTTTTAACTCTCTTGATGATGGGCGACTGCCTTCCCACATGGTCCCACATGCCAGCCAGCACTCTGAGGCTAAGCATTGATAATGTGGCTTGGAGCCCCATAGTGACATAGTGAATGGGAATTGCATGAGAAGGCAGCTACTATCATCAAGAAGCAACAGGGACAGGGGGGGTTGGGGGGGATTGCGGGCCAGAATATTCCAAAGACAGTTTGGAGTATCTGGCCAGTGAAGACAAGCCTGTAGAGCAGGGGTAGGCACCTGTGCCCGCGGGCCGATGCGGCCCGGGCAGGCCTTGGGACTGGCCCCAGCCTGGTCCTGCCACCGATTGACGCCGGGCTTTGGGGGGCAATTGTCTAAGAAGCCTCAGAACATGCATTATATTAACATTTTTTTAAAAATCAGCAAATTTTTTCACATGTTCTCCTTTTTTTAAAAAAGTGTCTTCCTTTGAAAATTTTTTCCTACATTGGCGGTAATATAATTATTAGTAATTATTTATTTTTTTGACCGGCCCCCAGTTGTCTGAGGGACAGCAACCCGGCCCCCGGCTCAAAAAGATTGCCTACCCCTGCTGTAGAGAAACATACAATGTAACAGTGTCACAATACAAGTTATGTTACATGGACAGAATAAATGGCTGTATTCACCATAAAGATGTCACTATAAGAACTGGCTCATAAGCTGGTACAACCACTACTCTTGTCACTAGACACTTCAGAAGAACAGGGGTAGGCAAATATGTGACAGGAGCCATTTATTTTTGTTCAAAGTGTTTTAACATCAAAAATACATAAAAATTAGCTACAAATATACAGACTAGATTAAAATTACCTTAAAAATTAATTCATTAAAATGCCCTCCACTAATTAACATATAATAAAACTTTATATATTTATTACATTTATATTTATCCATAAATAGATGTTAAACGTATTTGACTTTAAGTAATATATTGACAAGAATACTAAGGATATTGAAACTAAAAGGAAATAAACTATGATTCTGACCATGCTACTGAACGATGATAGCACATTCAGTTCCTTTTCCCATTGAATATAGTGCACTTAGCAGTATGCTGTCAAAAGAAATATAAATACAGTATTCTTAAAATTCTGAGGAAGCTACCAAAAAGAGCTAGACTTTGTCAGCTCTATCCTTTGGAAGGATTTGTACTTATATTTTATTAACTTGATTTATACCCTGCCTTTCTCCCAAAATGAAACTGAAGGATAAACACGTGGAATTTCAGCAATACTGCTGATTCCTGTACTGTCAGCTTGCTTCCATATACTGACTTTTCACATGAGTGCAATTGACAAAACAATGGTGCCCCCATTTTTTTCAGCTCCAAGTGTATACTCAATGTCAGTATACACTGGGTTACATAAATTACTTGGAAGGTACACTACCTTTTCACAACATGTTAAGGTAATGGGAATTCCTTAAAGAAAAAGTTCATAGAATCATAGAATCTTGGAATCATAGCGTTGGAAGTGACCACAAGGGCCATCTAGTCCAACCCCCTGCCATGCACGAAATCTCAATCAAAGCATCCCTGACAGATGGCCATCCAGCCTCTGCTTAAAGACCTCCAAAGAAGGAGACTTCACTACACTCTCAGGGAGTGTGTTCCACTGTCGAACAGCCCTTACTGTCAGCAAGTTCCTCCTAATGTTGAGGTGTAATCTCTTTTCCTGTAGCTTGCATCCATTGCTCCGGGTCCTAGTCTCTGGAGCAGCAGAAAACAAGCTTGCTCCCTCCTGAATATGACATCCCTTCAAATATTTAAATAGGGCTATCATATCATCTCTTAACCTTCTCTTCTCCAGGCTAAACATCCCCAGCTCCCTAAGTCGTTCCTCATAGGACATGGTTTCCAGACCCTTCACCATTTTAGTCGCCCTCCTTTGGACACGCTCCAGTTTCTCAATGGCCTTTTTGAATTGAGGTGCCCAGAACTAGACACAATATTCCAGGTGGGGCTTGACCAAAGAAGAGTACAGTGGCACTATTACTTCTCTTGATCTAGACACTATACTTTTGTTAATGCAGCCTAAAATTGCATTGGCCTTTTTAGCTGCCACATCACACTGTTGAGTCATGTTCATCTTGTGGTCAACTCGGACTCCTAGATCCTTTTCACATGTAGTTTCATTCAGCCAGGTGTCCCCCATCCTATATCTGTGCATTTCATTTTTCCACCCTAAGTGCAGTACCTTACATTTCTCTGTGTTGAATTTCATTTTGTTAGCTATGACCCAGCTTTCTAGTCTATTCAGGTCATTTTGAATTTTGATCCTGTCCTCTGGAGTATTAGCTATTCCTCTCAATTTGGTGTCATCTGCAAATTTGATAAGTATGCCCCCAATTCTGTCATCCAAGTCACTGATAAAGATTTTGAATAGCACTGGGCCCAGGACAGAGCCCTGTGAGACTCCACTGGTCACTTCGCTCCAGGATGAAAAGGAGCCATTGTTGAGTACTCTTTGGTTTTGTCCAGTCAACCAATTACAAATCCATGTAACAGTTACTGTATTTTCTGGCATATAAGACTACTTTTTAACCCAGGAAAATCTTCTCAAAAGTTGAGGGTCATCTTATACGCCGGGTGTCATATTATAGGGCAGGTGCTGAAACCTCTGAGCTGGGAGAATCTGCAGTCACCGCATATGGTGGGGGGAGCTCAAAAACGGCCGCGGCCACATCCCCACTGTATGTGACAATCGTATGAAAGCAGCTACCTCTCTGATAGTCTTGGAGACAGGAAGCACTGGGCAGGCAGGGAGAACTGACCAATTCAAGCAGGCTTTGTATACAACAAGGTTTCCTGCTAAGTACCTGCATGTCATAAGCATTTGAATTTAAATTACCATATTGAAATCAAATCTGATGTTTTTTTAATTTTTATTTGATGTGCGTTGGAAGAGGGGTAGTCTTATACGGTGAGTACATCCCAAACTCTATATTTTAACTGGAAAAGTTGGGGGTCGTCTTATATGCCTAGTTGTCTTATACGCTGGAAAATACGGTACTTTGTCTAGCCCACATTTTACAAGCCTGTTTGCAAGAATGTCATGGGGAACTTTGTCTAAGGCCTTACCGAAATCAAGATATACTATATCTACAGCATTCCCTTCATCTACCAAGCTGGTAATTTTATCAAAGAAAGAGATCAGATTTGTCTGGCATGACTTGTTTCTCTGAAACCCATGTTGACTTTTTGTGATTATGGCATTGCTTTCTAGATGTTCACAGACTCTCTGTTTAATGATCTGCTCCAGAATCTTTCCTAGTACTGATGTCAGACTAACTGGACGATAATTGTTGGGATCCTCTTTTTTCCCCTTTTTGAAGATGGGGACGTTTGCCCTCCTCCAGTCTGCTGGGACTTCTGTTCTCCAGGAGTTTTCAAAGATTATTGCCAATGGCTCTGATATTACATTTGCCAGTTCTTTTAATACCCTTGGATGTAGTTCATCTGGTCCTGGAGACTTAAATTCATTTAGATTAACAAGGTATTCCTGTACTATCTCTTTACTTATTCTGTGCTGAAATTCCCCTATTCTGTCCTCTGCTCCATTTTCCTCATATTGAGCACTCTTTTCTTTCTGAGAAGACTGAGGCAAAGAAGGTGTTGAGTAATTCTGCCTTTTCTCTGTCCCCTGTTAACATTTTGCCATCTTCTCCACGCAGTGGCCCTACCATTTCCTTCTTCTTCCTTTTGCTGCAGACATATCCAAAAAAGCCCTTTTTACTGTTTTTAACCTCTCTAGCAAGCCTGAGTTCATTCTGCGCTTTAGCTTTTCTGACTTTACCCCTACACATGCCTGCTATTTCTTTGAATTCCTTTTTTGTGATTTCCCCCTTCTTCCATTTCTTATACATGTTCCGTTTCAAACTTAGCTCGGTTGAAAGTTCCTTAGTCATCCATCCTGGTTTCTTGAGACACCTCCCATTTTTCTTCCTCACTGGAACTGTTTGAAATTGTGCCTTCATTATCTCTCTTTTGAGAAACTCCCATCCGGTCTGATCTCCCTTCTCTTTTAGTATTTCTGAAAACGGGATCACCCTAAATACTTCTCTAAGTTTACTGAAATCCACTCTCCTCAAGTCTAGAATGCGTGTCTGACTATGTCTGGCTTCTCCTCTCCATTGTATAACAAACTCCAGGAGAACATGGTCACTTCCACCTGATGATCCCATCACTTGCACCCCATTAACCAAGTCATCGTTGTTGGTTAGGATCAGATCTAAAATAGCTGGCACCCTTGTTGTCTCTTCCACCTTTTGGACAATGAAATTGTCTTCACAGCAAGTGAGGAATTTGCTAGACCTTGAGGATTTGGCTGAGTTTGAGTTCCAGCTAATATCAGGATAGTTGAAGTCACCCATCACAGTTAGAGCACTATGATTCCACTTTAACTTCCATGAATCCATCTTATAGAATCATGGGATTTGCCATTTACCGAGAGGTATTTATTATTCTTAACCAGAGAGCTCTATTACCTCACCAAACTACAAACCCCAGCCATGGCACACAAAATGGAATCACAGTGGTATAAATGTGAAGTATAAAAAGTCCTCAATCAAAAGTGATAGCTAACTGCTGTAGTCTGTATTGGTGTTCTGAGTTTAACAGGTCTCAAATTCTTGGACGCTTCCACGTTTATAAATATTAGCTTTGACCTCATATACATTTTCTACAACATATTGATCAGGACCAGTTCCAGACACCAATATGCAAAGATCAGTCTTCCAGCTTTATTAAAACATTACTAAATACAAAGAAATTGAACAACAAATAACTAGCTGTTCTATAGGTTTCTAGCTGAGTCTTAAATGTGACCGTTTTCTCCATAGAAGCAGGAAACGTAGCTGTCCCTACCCAGTTTTCCACAATCTCCTCCTTTCCCTCATGTTAAATCCCAGTCCACTCACGAGAGCCCCGATCCTAAATGGAGTGGAGGGCTCTGGGAAGTGATGAAGAGACAGTTTTCATGTGTCCTACCCCATAGGAAAATATCAGGATCCAACTCTCAGAAGTACAGGATACCTGCTACTACTGAAATTCCAAATTCCACATGTAAATGGGCCATAAATCTTTAATGTTGGTCCATCTGACAAAATCTATGTAAAATGATAGATTACATAAACATGAGTGTTTACTCATATCAAGTCACAGTGATTGAAAGATGTGTTGCTCTGTGCCTCCAAGTCATTTCTGATTTATGGTGCCCCTAAGGTGAACGGAAAATGGAGCAAATTGGCAGGTAACGTTCAGAGGGTGTTTGCCTTTGGTTTCCTCTGAGGCTGAGAAAGTATGACTTGCCCAAGATCACCCAATGGGATTCCATGGCTGAGCAGATTCAAACCCTGGTCTCCATAGTCATAGCCCCACACTCAAACCACTGCACCACAATTTAAACAGGCAGTAAAAAAAATTCCACTCCAGCATTGCACCCAAGACAGAAAGTACAACTGTATAATGGAAGTAAAAAGCCTTTCAAGATTCTATTTTGAGTGCAGTGAAAGAACATCTGTTCAGAGAAGGCCCTCCAACAAATGTGTTTTGCCTCTTGATACCACCTAACAGGCATTAAGGGCAAAAGGTAAAACAGAGAGAATAGATTCTAGTAAGTATGTCTGGGGTCTACAATCAGCTCTATCATTTTAAGCAGTATAACAGAAGCTGACTGCACCTACTACACACTTGTGGGACCTACTTGGTGACCTCCTGAGTCCTTTTTTTTTTTCTTCCTTTTGAAGGAGAAGGCTTTATTTTCTTAATTGAGGCTGCTGGAAGCTGGGGATGAAGGTGGCAGAAGTGGAATTTTGCAGCAAGAAAAGGACTGTGGGCTCAATTTTGTCAAAAGAAGGGAAAATCCTGGTCTGAATAAGGATTCAGTGACATTTAATTTTACATGTACGTATGTATGATAGGTTCGCCTTAGGGTCATCATAAGATGGAAATGACTTGAAGGCACAAACTAACAATAATAATGTATGCCTAAATCAGGAGCCACTGTGCTATAGTGGACTATGACTCTGGATACCAGGGTTCAAATTCCCACTTGGTCATGGAAATCCATTGGGTGACCTTGTCCAAGTCATACAATCTCAATCTCAGAAAACCATCTTAGTGTCACCATAAGTCAGGAATGACTTGAAGGCATGCAACAACAGCAAATGTCTAACTCTCTTCCTCCGAGAGACAGTACAGTACTCCCATGTAAACAAGAAAGAGTCCTATAGCACTTTAATAACCAGCCAGTTTTACCTGGATTCAGTGGTAGTGGACTGATGTATCTGATGAAGTGGACTGTGATCCATTAAAGGTAATGCCAAACAAAGACTTGTTAGTTTTTTTATTGTTTATGCTACAACATGGCTACCCCAGAAATTACTCTGCATTTTATTTCAGCTGGTAGTCTTTGAGATTCCAATTTTAAAAAAGAATAGATTCTCCAAGTTCAGGTCTGACCATCATCACTCTCAGACTACCATATGCATACTACCATATGCAAATTTATAATAATTTTTTATCTATCTTTGCTAGTTTTCCTGGTCCTTTCCCATTTCCCTTAGTACTGTGGTTCCCAATCTCTGGCCTGCCAGAGGTTTTGGATTCAGCTCCCAAAATCCATCATCATTGGCTATGCTGGTGGATGCTTCTGAGAGCTGAAGTACAAACAAGCTGGAGGATCAAATGTTGGGAACGATGCTTTAGTATTCCATATCCTAGATTTGTAAGAAAATTGTAAGATTTGTAATAAAGTGCCTGTTATCAGCTTTGGCTGATACGCCAGCTGTGCCCTTGCCTAGAACTGGGAGACCCTGAAACTATAGTACATGCACTGGTAACCTCACGACTCGATTTTTGCAATATGTTCTACATGAGGCTACCCTTGTGCCTAGTCCAGAAACTCCAACTGGTACAGAATATGGCAGCCAGGCTGGTCACTGGAACAACCCGGAGTGACCACATAACGCCGATTCTGAAATCACTCCACTGGCTCCCTATTGGTTTCTGGGTACAGTACAAGATGTTGGTTATCACCTTTAAAGCCCTACATGGCCTGGGTCCAACCTATTTAAGGGGTCGCCTACTTCCATACAATCCGCCCTGCACACTCAGATCCTCTGGGAATAATTTTATTTTATTATGTTTTTATACATTGTAATTGTAGATTATAAGAAAACCAGGCTTGGACACAGAAGAAGGACTGAAAATAGGAGGAAGGATTATCAACAATCTAAGATACACAGATGACACTATAATACTAGCAGAAAACCTCAAAGACCTGGAACAACTACTAAGAAAGATCAAGGAAGAAAATGCAAAGGCAGACTTACTGTTGAACATAAAGAAAACAAAAATAAAGACCACTGAGAATTTAGACGAATTCAACCTGGACAATGAAGGAATAGAAATAGTAAAAGAATTCTCATACCTGGGATCAAATATTGATAGAAATGGAGAGTGAAGACAGGAAATCAGAAGAATGGGAAGGGTAGCTAAGAAAGAAGATTATAAAATGCAACTCAGCATAAAAGTTAGAATCATACAAGCCACAGTTTTCTCCACAGTGCTGGAGAAGACTGCTGAGGATCCCTTGGACAGCCAAGATGACAAACAAATGGGTCCTAGAGCAGATCAATCCAGAAATCTTTCTGGAAGCCAAGATGACAAAACTGAGACTGTCATACTTCAGACACATCATGAGAAGAAAAGACTCATTGGAAAAGACAACAATGCTGGAAAAGGTGGAGGGAAGTAGGAAGAGGGGAAGACCACATGCCTGATGGATGGACTCTGTTATGGAGGTTATGGGTGTGAGTTTGCAGGGGCTAAGCAGGGCAGTGGAGGATAAGGAATACTGGAGATGTCTCATCCACAGTGTCATCATGGGTTGAAATCGATTCAAGGACAGTTAACAACAGCTAGATATCTAACTACAGCTAGATTGTAAGCTTTAGAGGAGATTTTATATCCTCGGGCTGTAAGCTCTCTATGGTGAAAACTTTAATCCATCTACTTTTTATTCACAGCAATTAACATGCAACAGGCTCATTAAAAATGATGCCCCTCTGTAATGAATTTCTTCTTTTAAAAGCTATTTGGGGAAAAGCCAAAAAGAAATGGAGAGGCTGTTACCACACATTATGACCAGGACAGAGACCACTAAAAACTCTATGGATGGATACTAGCTCCCACAGTATAGGGAAAGAAGTTAAGATATATAATGGCAAAAATGTCAGTATTGAAGAAAATAGTACAACCATTCACATCTTAGTACTTATGTTCCACTTCAGAGCAGCTTTCTAGTGAAATTATATGTCCCAGCACATACTTGGCATAAAACTGTTAATGACATAGTGTGCAAAACTCATGCTTTTTAACAAAAAAAAATTTTTTAAAGGAATTGCCCAGTTAACCCAATTTGTTGATGCATGTCTTCGGGTCATTAGTCCAACTTATGGTGATGCTAAGGCACGTCTGTCATGAGATTTCTTGGCAAGATTGTTCAGAGGGGTTTACCATTGCCTTCTACTAAGATTGAGAGAATGTGACTTGCCGAATGTCACCCAATGGGTTTCCATGACCAGCCAGGGATTTGAATCCTGGTTTCCCAGAGTCCTAGTCCAACACTCAAACCACTAAACCATGCCGTATCTCATTAATACAAATACAATTACGCATACCCCTGAAAGCACCAATTTAGTTCCTTTCACAACTGCAGCTGATCTCTAAAAACTGTAACATACCACGTCTTTGTCTACTTTTGCCATCTCCTGATTTTTTTTGACCCTGGTTTCCATGTTGTTGTTTCTTTTGTTAGTCCAAATAATATTCCTTTACCTTCTTCTCTTTACTATCTACCTTTCTCAGATTTCTACATTTCTCAAATAATAATAATAATAATAATAATAATAATAATAATTTTATTTATATTTTCTCGGCTCTCCCAGATGGATCGAGGTGGGATTACAACCCAATATCAATATACAATATAGAAGCATAGATCACAATAATAAAAATAGCAGTAAAATACATTAAAATACAAAACAATCAGCAATTAAAACAATAGGAGTGAGTGAGGAGAGAGAGATTTCAATCTTTGTCAAGGAGTAAAGCAGTATTTCTTATAGGAGATCAGGTGGTTAAGCTCTCCGGAAGAGATCAGTCTTAACTAGCTTCTTAAAAGCTTCCAAGGAGGTAGCAAGATGGATCTCCTCCGGGAGACTATTCCACAGTTTAGGAGCAGGTGTAGTGAAAGTAGAAGTTAGTCTAGTTGCATATAATTCCAAGAAATTCTTCCCAGATATTCTAAGAGTGCAGGGTGGATTATGTACTCCTTTTTGTCTTGATTCCTCACTTCATTTACCTACGTTCCATTTCAGTGGCACACAGTTTTGTAATGTGGATGCCAGTTTAAAAATATGGTTTTAAAAGAAATCTACAGATAGCAATTCTAAGTATTATTTGAGGCAATCCCCCCCCAAGATAGAGATATACCCAAAAATAGGGGTGGACAACTTTGGTAGATCTGAGGGCCTGCCATTTGCTCCTTGGGCCCTCCAGAGGACATACAGTTTGCCAAAACAAAACAAAACAAAAAAACCCCACAAATTAGAAAATACCCAAACCAGATGTGACTAGATGTTAATTTCTGATTATGGAAAAGATGTTATTTTGTGTTAATCAAGGGGAGCTATGATCTATTTAAAAGTTGAATCACCACTTTCAGGAGAGTCAATTTATACTTACTTAGGCTGCATCCACACTGCAAAAATAATCCAGATTGACACCATCTTAGCTGCCATGGCTCAATGCTATGGAATTCTGGGAACTGTAGGGTTTGGTTTTTTTTAAAAAAAATTTAGCCTTCTTTAGTTTTTTGTGGGTTTTTCGGGCTATGTGGCCATGTTCTAGAAGATTTTCTTCCTGACGTTTTGCCAGCATCTGTGGCTGGCATCTTCAGAGCCTTCTCTCTGAGAGCTCTGGTGCCACAACAAACTACTGTTCCCAGAATTACATAGCATTGAGTGATGAAGCAGTGTCCATCTGGATTATTTCTGCAGTGTGGATATAACCTCAATTTGCTAGGAAAAAGTCAGTCCTGGGGTGGGCAGGGGCTAGTGAAGATGACTGAGAACTGAAGAAAACAGCCTTGGGGGTATATATTGTTCAATAAAGTGCAACTCTATGAAATCCATGAAGTTAGAGAAACTTCAGCTATTGCTCCATAAAGGATGTATTGCAACATCACGGAAGCCTCCTATGTAGCCTTTTGTGTATGTCAAGCCCTTCCTTTCATTTAATTGTTCTGTCCCATGCAAACTTCCCTGTACTTTAAAGCTTATCTCATCTGGTATCATTGGTTCGGTATGATTTTGTGGCCTCAGTTGTTAGCATCTTTCTTCTTCACTTTATTTCCCCTCTTAACCTCAAATACAAGAGTAGCTGTGTTGACCATAAGACAAATTTCAAATGCTGCATGTGATACCATTATTCAGCCAATCAAAAAAAACACAAAATTCATTTTGCTAGAAGTGCATAGGCTTCTTTACAGAGCAAAGATGGAATAAAACCATTCAGAGAAAGGAGAGGAACAAGATTAGAGACTCATGTTATTATGATCATGCCTTGTCCAAGAAGTCCACTGGTGTCACCTCCGACTGACAACACCTTAGTAAGTGCTCAGGGAAAGCCTGTTAATACTATGGTTTTGTTTGTTGTTTGTCTTCAAGTCGCTTCTGCCTTATGGCAACCCTAAGGCGGTGAACCTATCATAAGGTTTTCTTGGCAAGATTTGTTCAGAAGGGGGGTTGCCACTGCCTTCCCCTGAGGCTGAGAAAGTGTGACTTGCCCAAGGTCACCCAGTGGGTTTTTATGCTCAAGTGCAGAATCAAACCCTGGTCTCCAAAGTCTTACTCCAATACTATGGCTAACATTCCTTAAAGGGAATGTTAAAACTATCTGCCTTCCTATTCTTTTCAAAAACCATTAACCTACCAGACCTTGTCCAAAATCACCACTGAAAAGACCCATAAAATCCAGAAGTCCCTCCACACTACTATGCCATCTTCCTGGTGCAGCAAACTTGTCTTCAAAAATTTTGAAAATAAAAGTTTCTTGGGTAGGGCTAATGACCGCCAATAGCCATTTGAATGCATGCAATGCAAACTTATATTTAGAGTTCCAATACAGCTTCAGAAAGGCAGGAATCATATGACGATTTTGGGATCGGTGTTCACAAATCCGAAGTAAAGAGTGTTCTTGACCATATGTTTGATAATCTCATTTCTATCTGTCACAAAAGCTGATTGCTATCATTCTTCATAATCAACAGATGAGGCAGAACTGTCTTCATCTTGTATCTTCTTTTTGAAATGAGGGCAAATTCTACTGCAATTATGGCCTTTCTTTGCAAGAAAGGATTCTTTAAAAGACAGCTTGCCCTTTAAAAGAAAAAAAAAGTGTTTGAAGAAAGGACCATATTTGATGCTTTTCTCATAATCCTCTTAATTGGGATATGCCATATTTAATACAGTCAGCAAGATGAACCTCTTCAGAAACAGACAAGTTCAAGGTCTCCTGATATTCTGAAAGATCCATATTAATTAATCCAGACATTAATTTCAAATGAGCACAATCTGGCTTCAGCTATTTGTTTGTTTCCTACAGCAAGAAGGGAAGCCAAATCACCTTGAAAGATAAATGCAGTATTAGCTTGGAAGGAAATGCTCTCCTCATTTCCCAGCTACTTTCAACTTTCTCTGGAAAGGATGCAGAGTAATAAGGGGTGGGGGTTGAAGGTATTTTCAGGTCACGTGTCAATTTATGGCAACCCCATGAACTTCATAGGGTTTTCTTAGGCAGGGAAAATTCAGGTGATTTTGCCAGTTCCTTCATCTGAAACGTAGCCTACAGAACTTGGTATTTGTTGGCAGTCCTCCATGCAATTACTAACCAGGGCTGAACCCACTTAGCTTCAAGGATCAGATAGGATTTGGTGTCTTGAGGGTATGGTACTTTACCACAAAAGGCATGCATGGCCATCAGCTGAACAAGAGAACCTGGCAAGTGTCTAGAAGACTGAAGCATTCTTCTTATCCAGGGTTATAGATAGTTGTCTTCCTGAGACCTTTCTGTAACATTAATGGTCTTGTGGATTTTCATCCTGCTTTTCCCATGTGATTTTAAGAACATAAATGGTATTGGATGAGATAGGTACATGGTTAAGAAATGACACCATTTGATGGGTTTAGGCAAAGGCAAAGTCTATAGGCCTTTTATCAAAATTGTTAACAGCTTTTCCTTTTCCCTTACTAATCTCTCTGTGATACTTCCCTCCTATAATTATGCTGATTTTAATGTAGTTTTATTTGGTGCACTACAGTTTGCAGATAACTTGCTAGAAAAAGGAACAGAAGTATTTTTAAATGAACTAATGCTGAAGTATATTGGGAAGAGCTATTAATATGTTGGGGGGAAAACCAAACCAAATCCAGCTCTCTCATCCTGATTATAAGGATAATATACCTAAAACCAAATCTTAACTTTTCTCAACAGGCTTCAGATTAGCAGGAAAGGCAGCTAAGTATTTATTGGATGCAGACTCCTGAACACATTCAGGTAGTAAACACCAGATGTCTTGGATCTAGCCTGTATCTTCACTCTGTAAGTGCCAAGATAGACTTTTATTAGTATTACCAGGTAGAAATGGAGAAGAGAGCAAGTCTGTTCTTCTGTTTCAAATGTAATTGTTAAGAAGATATGATTGAGTGACAACATTCCTACAGGTTAGTTTTACTACAATGGTCACAAACATGCCCCTTGTTGCTTGCCCTGGTGGTGCAGTGGTTAAATGCTGGCACTGCAGCCACAAGTTTGTGAGTTCAATGCCAGGGGCTTCAAGAGGTCAGTCACACTTACGTTTTTGTCCCGTGGAGATCTGGATCTCTGCAGTGATGCAATCCTGGAGTGATGTTCTCACTACACTTTATATCCCTGAATCTCTGAGAAAATTTAAACCTTGTCCCTGCTCCATACTTAACATCCACTGGAGAGAAAATGGCACCGTTGCCATTTCTGGTACTGCTGCCGCACAACCCGGATCAATTTGGTAGCCTACTCACACTATCAACAATCTGGATCACTCCAGCACTTTAAAAAAGACGCAGTAAGGGATCCAGTTTCAAATGCACTAGGTTAAGTGGGTTTTCCTTCCCCTTCCACACAAACGGCACCAGGAGAATTCAGGGCCAGTCTGAACATCACAGAGCTAACCCAGTTTCACACCGGATTATTTCTATAGTGTGAATGGGGCCGAAAGCTGACTCAGCCTTTCATTCTTTTGTAGGTCAGTAAAAATCCCAGCTTGTTGGGGGCAATAAGCTTACATATTGTAAAATACTTAGAGACTGCTCAGTTCACTGATAAGTGGTATAGAAATGTACATGCTATTGCTATACTGACTCTAAACATCATTCAGAGCATTAGTCCTCAACCTGAAGGCTACAACCCAAGAAGGAATAGCCATTTGGACAAAGAGGATTTCTAGAAGAAGATAAAACTAGTAAATGTGAACAATCTAAAAAGAAGGAAAACTTACCAAAACAACAACAACAATAAAAGTTTATATATTGCAAATTGGGACTAAAAATGGTTATTGGGTTGGGAAAAGTCAAACCTCACTGATTATATCACATGGGATCTACATGAATGGACCACATGTATCTGTATTTGTTTTGTAGAAGTTTATATGCACAATTCAAGGTACAGACAATGCACCATCAAAAGCAAAAAAAGCCCTACACTCCATCTATCATACTTAGGGAACAGCCTCCACTATTACCCATCAAGAGTTCAGAGAAGGACTTTAGATTTCCATCCCTTTACCTAATTCAAACGCCCAAAGCAAGCAGCAGCATGTTCACAGAGGCAGCTTCAAAACTGTGGAACACTTTTGCCCTGAAGTCTCTGCTAATTCCAGAGTGTTTAAGATACACAGAATTTTTTTACCTGGGCTGCTTTTGACAGCTGGAGAAAAAGCAGGTGGGTGAGGGAAGACACATAGTGTCTATTAGTCTCTTAATTCTGCTTTAGTAGAACTTTAATACATTATTACAATATTTTTTATAAATTACTGTAACTCATCCTCATTCTTTGGGATGCAGCAGACTAAAATTAAAACAAATGAGATGATCCACCCACTCACCTTCTGATTTCAAAAGCTGACACAGCAATCTAAAAATTCACTTGCTCGCCATGAGGCAGGATTTCTACATTTTAAAAAAAACCTGGATCTACAAGGATAAGGAAAACCAAAAAGGGTTCCACTGTGACAAATACCTCTTCCTATCATGCTGCATCATATGATGAGATAGCTAAAGTGCACAATACTTTCCACTAAGAGGTGGGGTTATAAACAGAAGGTGCAGTGCTGCTCAACCACAGCACAGGCCATGATACAATAACAATGGTATGTTTGTTTGCAGACTGACCACAACATATCAGTAGATTCAGTGTTCAGTAGCAAGTATAGTTGCAGAACAATTTAGGCTTATTTGGGGAGAATAATGACATGTTAGCAAGGACAGTTTCAGAATTCCAGGTAGTCTTGTCCTCTTGAAAAATAAACTATTAGTAAGACAGTTACTAAACAAGATGGACATTGGTTCTCTTTGTCTCTCCATGAGGGAAATAACTGCATCTGATGCATCAAGAAGCTTCTCCATTAAGGTAGCATTCCATACTCTTACCCACCAGTTATGTATAATTCAGTTAGTTATTCTGGGATACAAAGTTTTGCATCACTTTTCAGTTTAGAATGAAGCATATTTCATTTTCGCGTGAGGGAACTCTTCCATAACTGCTTGGCTGTGGAAGGAAACATGGAAGTATGCTATACCAGTTGACTGTAGAAACATATAGTTCCCATCAGGCACTACTGCATAACACGTTGATTCGAACTACCGAGAAAGCAAGATGGATGACTAAGGAACTTTCAACTGAGCTAAGTTTGAAACAGAATATGTATAAGAAATGGAAAAGGGGGGAAATCACGAAAAAGGAATTCAAAGAAATAGCAGGCATGTGTAGGGGTAAAGTCAGAAAAAATAAAGCACAGAATGAACTCAGGCTTGCTAGAGAGGTTAAAAACAATAAAAAGGGCTTTTTTGGATATGTCTGCAGCAAAAGGAAGAAGAAGGAAATGGTAGGGCCACTGCGTGGAGAAGATGGCAAAATGCTAACAGGGGACAGAGAAAAGACAGAATTACTCAACACCTTCTTTACTTTAGTCTTCTCAGAAAAGGCAAAGGGTGCTCAACATGAGGAAAATGGAGCAGAGGACAGAATAGGGGAATTTTAGCACAGAATAAGTAAAGATATAGTACAGGAATACCTTGCTAAACTAAATGAATTTAAGTCTCCAGGACCAGATGAACTACATCCAAGGGTATTAAAATAACTGGCAAATGTAATATCAGAGAAATTGGCAATAATCTTTGAAAACTCCTGGAGAACAGGAGAAGTCCCAGCAGACTGGAGAAGGGCAAACGTTGTTCCCATCTTCAAAGGGGGGGGAGAGAGAGAGAGAGGATCCCAACAATTATCATCCAGTTAGTCTGACATCAACACCTGGAAAGATTCTAGAGCAGATCATTAAACAGAGAGTCTGTGAACATCTAGAAAGCAATGCCATAATCACAAAAAGTCAACATGGGTTTCAGAGAAACAAGTCATGCCAGACAAATCTGATCTCTTTCTTTGATAAAATTACCAGCTTGGTAGATGAAGGGAATGCTGTGGATATAGTATATCTTGATTTCACTAAGGCCTTTGACAAAGTTCCCCATGACATTCTTGCAAACAAGCTTGTAGAATGTGGGCTAGATAACATAACTGTTACATGGATTTCTAATTGGTTGACTGACCGAACCCAAAAGGTGCTCAACAATGGCTTCCTTTCATCCTGGAGGGAAGTGACCAGTGGGGTCCCACAGGGCTCTGTCCTGGGCCCAGTGCTATTCAACATCTTTATCAATGACTTGGAAGACAAAATTGGGGGCATACTTATCAAATTTGCAGATGACTCCAAATTAGGAGGAGTAGCTAAAACCTCAGATGACAGGATCAAGATTCAAAATGACCTGAATAGACTAGAAAGCTGGGCCAAAGCTAACAAAATGAAATTCAACACGGAGAAATGTAAGGTACTGCACGTAGGGCAGAAACATGAAATACACAGATATAGGATGGGGGACACTTAGCTAAACGAAACTACATGTGAAAGACTGTGTGTCTAACTGCCTTCAAGTCAGCTGTCGACTTATGGCGACTCCATAAATTTCAGTGTTTTCTTAGGAATACTCAGAGGTGGCTTTGCCAGTTCCTTCTGCTGAAATAAAAAACAGAGGCTGGATGGCCATCTGTTGGGGTTGCTTTGATTGTGATTTCCTGCATGGCTGGGGGTTGGACTGGATGGCCCTTGTGGTCTCTTCCAACTCTACGATTCTATAGCTCTGGTATTCACTGGCAGTTTCCCATCCAACTACTAACCAGAACTGACTCTGTTTAACTTCCAAGATCAGCTGGGATCTAGTGCCTTTATAGTATTTAGGCCATGTATATATTATATATTACATAAATAGACACTATACAAATATTACTGTATATACTGGTGTATAAGTCTAGAAATTTTAGTCAAACAATTGACCTCCCCCCCCAAAAAAACCCTGGGTCGACTAATCCACGGGTCAATGTATATAAATACATGTATGTAAGTATATATGTATGTAAGCACTGTAACTCATGTTTTTTTTAAAAAAAAGGAGTCATCCCATTCTCTGAGTAGAGTGGCAAAAAGCAACAACTTTCCTGAAAGTACCTAAAAGAAGCATGGACACCCCCACCCCCACCTCTCATCCATCCAGGCTTTAGGGTGAGCCTAAACTGTTATGCCTGCCAGAATTTTCTAAGTTCTTTGGCGTTATTTTCTTTTGCTTCATCCTTTACATCCATTGTTACATGTTTAAGTTTTACCCTCAAGTTAGCCACAGGTCATAGCAAAATCCATAATTCTGACCACAAAATCATGCCCTCGACTTATACATGACGTTGACTTATAGTTAAGTATATACAGTATGCGCAGATGTGAATGCCCACTGGGCTTGTAGGTGATGGAACTGGTGCAGTTTTTCTGCCATGCCATACATATATTCTACATCTAAACATGAACAGCTGTGGGCCAAGGAAAATGAGTTCAATAACTTCATTTTCTATTTGATAACAAGTTGACCCAACAAACTCTCTCATAAAATTGCTATGCCCTTATTCAAAGCACGGGGTCCTTTTAAGAAGAAAATGTTACAGTACATCAAAAATTTCAGGAGAGAAATTGCAAAGTCAGCTAATCGTGTTCTTTGTCACCTACACAGACTAATATTGATTTTTTGAACAGCTGGAATCAAAGCATACAATTTAAATATAAATAAATGAGAAACATGACTGACTTATGAATGTACTATAATCCATAATTTCAATGTGCATACTTTGACCACTGCACCCTATTGCCTCCTATCCTTAACAAGCTGTTTCTTTTCATTATGCATTGCACTGTAGAAATCAACTGCAGATACATCACTATTTCCGCTGTGCCCATGTGCAACCAGAGATTCTGAATTCTTGTAATCACAAATGCTTTATTTCCATAGACATCCCCGAAAATTCTGGAGCTTTTATTCACCAATGGCAGCAAACAAATTCATGGAAGATGCAGCTTACCCAGGACTTCCAGTCATCATGACAGCTTTGTACTACCTCCAGGATCAGAAGCAGCCAAATTATAAACACTGGTTGCTGGGGAACAAGAACAGTAAAGGGATACTGCCATTTCATTCTGCTTGTGGGGCTCACATCTGGTTAGCCACTTTGGGGAACAAGATCCTGGACTACATGTCCCTTTGGTTTAATAAAAGCAGGCTTCAGCGTGCATATTACATGCAAAGAAGCTATTACATGCACAGAAGTTCTTGCTTTTAGCACCCAGACATGTTCCGTATCCATTGAATGAAATGACAGTAATGGATACGTTTTAAGTGAACTGTAATGCCTCCTTTAGAACATTCAAATCTGCCTGCCTGCTCCACCTCTAGAACTTCTGCATCAAACTACCATAAAAATATCATTTTCCTACAGATGGATTCCAGGGGGGAAAAACTGTGGCTTTTAATATTTTTCAGTACCCAATTGGTTTGGGGTTAATTCCCACGAGGATTATACAGGTTAGCCTCAATGGCAAGCAGTACATTCAGCCAAGATGCAGTTCAGTAATATGCCTTTAGTATACCTCCCCAACCAAAATGGCACTGGTACAACTTGACATTTAACAGCATATGCAAAAACCTATGTACAAAGATAACTTTCGTCTGCCTAACCTCAAGTAAGATCACTGTTTCCATTATTAGCCAGTACTCTCAGGGGCTTCCCAGCACGATCATGAAACCACATATTCAGACATGAAAGTAATGTTGCCTCATACATGGAACATCTTTGCTTTAAACACTTTATGCTGTATACACATGGGTACATTTTACCCAAAGATGTCACAAACCAGAACATAACTTTGCAAAACTATCTTCTCTTATTTAGACATAAAAATATATAGCATATTTCAAAACCATCAGCTATACCTCTACAATTAAGCAGAAAGAGGGGGGGGGATACACTTGAAGATTTAGCAAATGAAGATGGTGTTGTCCATTTACAACCAGTAATTATTTTATATACATTTTTACTCTATAGCCAGTAATAGAATCCATGTTCTAAACCATTCATGCTGCTGCATTCAATAGCATCAGCTAGAAAGATTTGTCTCCCCTTTATGGACATACACTGGGAGTAGAATACTATTGGTGCAATCCTAACCTCAAAGATATCAATAGAAATACAGCCGCTGAGGTCAGTTAACAGGGAGAATTGAGCTGAATGATGCTAAATACATTCCATAAAAGCAGCAATGATAAGAACGAACAGGATACAGTTTTCACTACAGATCAACAACTGTTCTCCCCTCTCTGCTACACAAACCTACAATATCCCAAACACATGATGCATTCTGCATTCCTTCTATTTTGCTACTATTGTGGAAATCAGTTTAGGTGGGTAGAAAACCTAGCTGTCTATGCAATTGGTTCAGATTATACATAGGCAATATCCTGGTACAGAGACATGACCAGAATGGCAAGCACTGCTATGATTTTCTTAGTTGAATCCTACCTTTAGCTTTGTCTAAATATACATCTTTGCAACCAATCCATTAGTGGCTTCTCTGCCTGCTTTATTAAGAACTAACAGAAATGAAAACATCACCAAATGAAAATATTTACTGCTAAAAGAGCAGTTGCTATTTTAGCAATTAATAGATTTAACTGCAGTGGAATGACTCAGTATAAACTTTTAAACCAATTCCGTTTGATAACATGACAGAACCTTGGATGAATTAACATTCTGTATGTGACAGAACCATGCATGCACATCTAAAAGCACTGTGGGTTACAACAGCAAATTAGTAATGTAAGGCCATAATACCTTCTTGCGGCTCCCTTTAACAAACTCCTCCTTCCTTAGAACCGGCTACACTCCTATTCCTATGAAAAAATAAACAATACAACACAAAAACAAAAGGTTTTCTCAGTAAGTAAAGATAAACCTACATGGCATTTCATTTATCCCCCATCCTATTGTAGTGCCTTCCCTCTACTTTACCCGCAATATTCCCTAACCTGCACTGCTATCAGGGAGTGAAATGCAAAAAACCGTAACCTGCCAGAGCATCCATGCAGTCACCATAGCCATCAAGCAAAAGGAGCCTCTTAGAAGACGTAAAGTTGGTACAATGACAGAAGGGAGTTTGTCACAAGTGAATTAAAGCAGCACCCCACCTCAAAAACTGCTTCAAAATGAAATTCTTCCTCTTTAAAAACCTACAGCCCGCCCACACCGACTGCATATGGAGGGGGCCAGGAATTAGGAGAGCGGTTTCTGCATTCAAACAGTACACATATAGGCACTCAAAGACATGCAAAGACCCCTTTCAAGCACAGCAAATGCAGGATTTTCAAGCCTGAAATAAAAGGCATGATTGCTTCTCCACACCAAATGCAGCCACACACATACATAAAAAGGCTCATACACATTTCTGCCTTAGAAGACTTACATGATCAGTCCCATTTGCCAACATGCAATGTCAAGAAGGGGTGTGTGAGGAGGGCTGTAGTTTGTGTGTGTGTGCGCCATTACTATGGGTGGAGGAGTTGATTTGTGCATTTGTGTCTGTATTTGGAGGTGGGGTTAGTTTGTTCATGTGTATCATTATTCTGGAGGGATTTGGTTTTGTGCATGTGTGTCTGTATTTAGGGGGTGTCATTTGTGCATGTGTGTTATTATTCCAGGGGCTTTTTTGTGTGTGTCATTGTGCATGTGTGTCTGTATTTAGGAGGTGTAGTTTGTGCATGTGTGTCATTCTGTGGGAGTTTAGTTTGTGGGCATGTGTGTCTATATTTGGGGGCATAGTTTCTATGTGTGTGTATGTCATTTGGGGGGTGCGTGTGTGTCTGTAGGTTGTGAGTATGTCATTATTCAGGGTCTTGGTCTGTGTGTGTGTATTGGGGGTTTAGTGTGTGTATGTCATTATTGCAGGGCTGTTTTGGACATGTGTGTCTGTATTGGGGGTGTAGTTTCTGAGTGTGTCATTATTTTAAGGGAGGGTTGTTTTGTGCATGTGTGTCTGTATTTGGGGGGATGTAGTTTGTGAGCGTGTGTCATTACTCAGGGGGGGGTTGGTTGGTGTGTGTCTATCTGTCTGTATTGGGGTGTCATTTGTGTGTGTGTCTGTATTTCGTCTTACAAGGTTTTCCTCTCTCAAAACAGCAATGAAAGACCGAAGTGAAGCGGGGGCGAGAGGGAATAGGAAAAACCAAGTAGTAGCAGCAGCAGCAACAGCTCCAAGACTGAACGTGTTGTGTCTCTAAGGCAAACCAGTCCCAATCTCTTTCTCTCAGCAGCCAAGAGCATCAACTCCTACCTACTGTGAGCAGCAAAAGCACCAACAGCAAGACAGCAAAGCTATATCTGAGCTGCCAAAGCATGGAAGGGGAGTGGGGGGGGGGGTCATCTGGGTAGCAAACACAAGCAGGGGCAGCAGCCTTCTTGAGTCCCTGGACAGAAAGAGAAAGGGGGCATGACCATTCTTGGACAACCCCACCACCCACCCAGACTCACACCTTCCCATCCTCTTCTGCTCCAGCTCATCAGTGCACACACACACACACTTGCACAAGCCAGCAAACGGTCTCCCTTTTCCTCTCTCTCTCTCTATCTACCCTTCACACATCCAACCTAGGCGCCACTGCCACCCCTAAGGAAATAGAGACCCTCAGCCCTGAAACAGAGATCATAGAGGGTCTCCTTCTTCTCAGAGACTCTCTTCCCTAATATAAGAAACTGTTCCAAACTCTCCATCTTCCCAAACATATCCTCTTCCCTAAGATAAAGAGACCCTTCTAGGGTCTCCATCTCCATAGAGACCCTCCTCTCTAAGATAAGACTTTAGAGGGTCTCCATCTTCCCAAACAGAGACACTATAGACCTTAGAGGGTCTCCATTTTCATAAGGAAGACAAGAAACGCTCTAAGGTCTCCATCTTCCCAAATAGAGACCCTCTTCCGTGACCTTAAAAGGTCTCCATCCTCCCAAATGGAGACCCTGTCCCCTAAGACAAAGAGACCCTCTAAGGTCTCCATCTTCCCATTCAGAGACCCTCTTCCCTAAGGCAAAAAAACCTAGGGGGTCTCCATTTTCCCAAACAGCAACTCCCTCCCCTAAGAGACCCTTCTAAGGTCTCCATCTTCCCAGAGACCCTTTTCCCTATGATAAGAGACAATAAAGAGTCTCCATCTTCCCAAATAAGAGACCCTGTCCCATAAGATAAAGAGACCCTCTAAGGTCTCCCATCTTCTCAACTATTGACCTTACCTTCTTCCCTAAGGTAGGAGACGTGGCTTAGAGGGTCTCCATCTTCCCAAACAGAGACCCTGTAAGGTCTCCATCTTCCCATACAGAGACCCTCTTCCTTAAGATAAGAAATGATAGAGAGTCCCTAAGGTAAGAGACCCCCCTAAAGTCTCAATCTTCCCAAATATAGACTCTCTTCCTTAAGATTAAGAGACCCCTCTAAAGTCTTCATTTTCCCAAAGAGAGACTCTCTTAAGGTCTCCATTTTCCCAAATGCAGACCCTTTCCCCTAAGATAAGAGTCCATAGAGGGTCTCCATCTTCCCGAACAGAGACCCTTTTCCCTAAGGTAAAGAGACCCTCTAAAGGTCTGCCATCTTCCCAGTGAGAGACCCTCCAACGCCTCCAAGAAGGCAAGCCACACACACACACCTCCTCCTGCAGTCACTCTCCCCTTACAAAGCCCCCAGCTGCCCTACAGAAACACAACCCCACACAACACAACACACCCCTCTTCCTCTCAGCTGTGTGTATGTGTGTGGGAGGGGGGCTTCTCCCTCCAGCCCTCTTCTCCTCACCTTCCTCCACATCTGGCCTGAAAAGGGAGGGGAGACGCAGCAACCCAGCCGTCCTCCTTTTCCAGGACCTGTCCTCCATTTCCCCCCTTTCTGTTCAGGAGGAATAACCAACCGTCCTCCATTTTGAGCAGGACTCAGAGGCATGAGTTTTATATGTTACAGGAATGGTTTGGGCTTTTAATTTGGCCCTTTCCTCCATATTTTTTCCACTCGAAGGTCCTCCATTTGGCAGTGCCTGGTGTCCTCCAAACTTACACACACACATAAAAATGCATATTGTATACACACAGACATATATACATGCATATACACACATATATATAATAAGCACATATATACACACACACACACACACAAGTGCATAGACATACACCTACATATAAATGCATACATCTATACACACCTACATATAAATGTGCTGGTTCCACACGGCAGCAATCACCCCGGTTCCACACCGCTTTTAAGCTTGAAGCTACTCTGGGAGACGTAGTTTCCGCGGGACCACTCACACAGCCCCCCATATACCCTCCAGACGCCAGGAGGAACTACATTTCCCAGAATTCCACAGGAATGAGCCGGGAGTGCAGTTAAAAAGAAGAAGAACCAGGGTGTCAAGCTGCAGTGTGGATGCAGCCTGGCAAGGCGTTTGGAGCTACACTGCCGCCCCCCCCCCAAAAAAAAAACCCCTCACACAAACAAACACAAACATACAATTCTTGCCTACTTGGCTCTTCTTCGTCTGAGGCGAAGAAAAGGTGGGAAGAAGAAAGACCCTCCTGACCCTCCGTAGCCGCCGCCGCCGCCACCGCCGGACCCACGCAGGCAGCCCAGCTCCTGCTCCTTCTCCGCCTCGCCTGGGCAGCTCTGGAAAGTCCCTGGTGCTCTGCCCCCAAACCCCGCCCCACACTTCCTCCGCTGCTGGAAATCCCCTCCGCTGCTGCTGCTACTGCCGCTGCCTCCTCTGCCGGCTCCCTTCTCCGGCGCAGCAGCCAGCAGGCGCGGCTCTCCCTCTCAGTCGGCCGCCGCCTCCTCCTCGGGGGGCGGGGCTTGGGAGCGACGCTCGGGAGGGACCGCCCCCTTTTCCTCAAATGACTCTTGTCCCTCCTCGCCGCTCGAGAGCTCTGGTGGCGCAGCGGTTAGACGCCAGTACTGCAGCCCTTCGCTCACTCCCCACAAGGCTGGGAGTTCGATCCCAGGCAGGGCCGCCTCAGCCTGGTAGCTAAAATGTGTAGCTCACTTTAATGGGGGCAATTAGCTTACTAGATGACCTCATGACGCAGGCCCTTTATCGCACGCGGGACTGCTTCGAGTCTCTTTAGAGGTATGCCTTGTAAATGATGCATGGGTCCTAAGAGTCCGGAGGTCGCACCAAAGCCACACTCCATTCCTAAGCACCAGAGTGCAGCTTGGGAGCAGCTTCCAGATTCTTAGGGTGCATGCATCGTTTAAACAGTATACCTCCAAAGAGACCCGAAGCAGCTTTATCTTGGCAGTCTGTAACAGGCCTGTGGTCATTAAATTATCACACTGGATTCAACAATTCAAATTGCGCATGCTCAGTGGGGTTCTGAACCAGTTTCCCTTATGCGCCATGCTCCCAAAAGTACCACCTCCTTCCCTTTTGTAACAGCTGCCTTCTCTCAGCTTGCATCTGCACTGGGGAGATAATCCGGTTTGATCCTGGCTCAGTGCTATGGAATTCTGGGAACTGTAGTGTCCTGAGACCTTCAGCCTTCTCTGCCAGAGAGCTCTGGTGCCTCAGCAAACTAATAACTTCTTCTTATTATTATTATTATTATTATTATTTAAGAAATATTATGCAGCCTCTGTTCTTGAAGGCACACCAGAAGCAAATGGGGCAAAATTGCAGCTCAGCATCATGGGAAATGTGGGACCCTGGAGGCTTGGGGAGTGCGCCAGGACGGGAGCAAAGCTGCATTCCACACCAGACCAATTCGGACTGAAATGGAAGTGAGCTTGGAAACAATTTTTGTGAATGCGCTTGTTACCGAATTCACAAAAATCAGGAGTCACTTTGGATTGACTGCGGATCTGCCTCGGAACGGCCTCCCATAGAAAGCAATCACATGAGATAATGCATCACATTTTAACGTGAATCCGCATGGTTGGGCCCACAGTGGCTTCGGATCAGAGCTGCAAAAACCTCCGTGTGATAAGGGCCACTCTTATAGTGCTGCTGTTCCCACTTTAACTGTTCTGGCTCTGGCTGCCTGACTGTTGCATTCTGGGATTTGGAGTTCAGGGAGGGGCGTTTAGAATTCTCAGCCAGAGCCCTTAGCCCTCGCTGAACTACAACCCCCACAATGCAACAGGAGGCAGGCAGAGCTGTAAAACCGGAGTAGCACCTGCAGCATTGTAATGTGGCTGGTGGCACAGAGGTTAAACGCTGGTACTGCAGCCACTCGCTCACTCATTCCCAAAGCACAATGTTGTGAGTTCAAACCCAGCCAGGGGCTCAGAGTTAGTGGTGTCACTAAGGGGGGCATGGCACAGGGCAGGGGTGGATGCAACTAGGTGACACTCTAAGTGTGTGGTGTGACCCCACTGCTCCTTTGGGCAGGAAGGTGCTGTGGCATTCACCTGCTTCCCTTTAAAACACTTTAAGAGATGGTGGGAGTGGGATGAAGCTGTGAGCCTGAGATTTCAGGAGATTTCATCCAGCACAGGCAATGTCCCTGTTCCCTGACCTGTCTTACGACTGACCAGGAGCACCTCTATCTTGTCTGGATTAAACTTCAATTTGTTTGCCCTCGTCCAGTCCATTACTGACAGCAGACACTGTTGGAGTGGAGTCAGATGGAAAGGAGAGATAGAGTTGGGTGTCGTCCACATATTGGTGACACCTCACCCTAAAACTCCAGATGACTTCTCCCAGTGGTTTCATGTAGATGTTAAATAACTCCAGATCAGATGACCTCTCCCAGCGGCCAAGGAGTCTAACAGGAGTCCCCCAACACCACCTTCTGGGTCCACCCTCCAAGAAAGACCAGAACCACTACATAACAGTGCCCCCAAGTCCCATCCCAGAAAGGCAGCCCAGAAGGATACCATGATTGATGGTATCGAAAGCCACTGACAGATCCAGCAGGACCAACAGGGACACACTCCCCCCTTTCTTTGAAAACATCACACTTTAACCAAATCGTCACTACGCACATGTAAATACATTTACGTGTATTTACGCCTATGATATTGTAAGTTGAAGGTATAGTTTTAATTTTGTTAGTTGTTTATGCCACAGCTATCGCCACTACATTCAGTGGTATATGGGAATAACATGAGTGCAAGAAAGCATGACTAAAGATTCTGTATGGTGTGAAATGGGAGGAGGTCAATGGGGGGGTGACGCCATGAAGGCTAAATGTCTCACAAAACTACAGTTCCTAGAATTCCCTAGCACTGAGCCGGGTCAGTCAAAGCGGTCTCAAACTGGATTATTTCTGCAGTGTGCTTTGGACCTCAGTTAACAAAGTCGATGTGTTCCTGGACATTACTTCTTCAATAGAAAATTTGGTACCGGGGTAGAAATTGTCAGCACAACTGCTGGGGTCCAACAACCACTATCAGCAACTCAAACGAGTCCTGGGGTTAAATCAGACCCTTGGAGCAGAGCTGGCAAATTCCAGAAGCAGAAGCGTGGCTCCAAAGTCCAATTTGGGATGACAGCAACTGGATGTCTTCCAGGAACTGCAGGAACCTCCGGGGACACACAGCAAACCGATGCTATAGCTTCTTCTGATAAACCACCAGAGAAACTAAGTCTCCCGAAGTGCTCTTTATTCACAGTGCTATTATACAAATACAGATCTCTTAAACTCCAAACCATACATCCAACTCCTTCTACAAACCCACACCACACCCTTGCAACCCCTGGGCTTATATAGTCTCCAGACCATGTGGTCTCTCAAACCCAGTGAGTTCAGGTGTGTAACCATGTCATGTGTCTCCTGTGCAATCTAGACACATGGTTTCATCATCCATGGCTACGTGCACTTGGACACTGAAGTGTCCTTGAGCCAATGAGCTTCAGCTGTGCTGATCAGCCTTGCCACTCTGCTGAATGCTCATGGCCAAACACACACACACATCAAGCATTTCCCTGTGTGCTGTGTTTTAACCCTTCAAATCCCTGACATAAATAACATGGAAAGAACAGAGATAGGTCCCTGCACTACAAAGAAAGAAGACCAGTTCAACATGTTTAAGTAACCCTTTTATCTAAAACTAACAATATGCATGTGTGAAAGGTCAGATAAGCCTTGCATAAGTCAACCAAAGGCTCTTGTAGCACCTTTGAGATAAGGCTACATCCGTGCTGCAGAAATAATTCAGTTTGGCACCACTTTAACTGCCGTGGTTCAGTACTAGGGAATTATAGGAATTGTAATTTATTGAGGCATCAGACCTCTCTGACAGAAAAGGCTAAATGTCTCACAAAAGTACAATTCCTAGAATCCCATAGCCCTGAGCCATGGCAGTTAAAGTGGTGCCAAACAGCATTAATTTTGGAGTGTGGATGAAGCCTGAGGGAAAGGAGTTATAGTGTAAACTTTCACAGACTAAGTCTATGAAAGCTCATGCTTTCAACGTCTTTTACTCAGTTAGGTCCAAGACACACTGCAGAAATAATCCAGTCTGAGAGTGCTTTAACTGCGCTGACTCAATGCTAGGGAATCCTGGGAACTGTAGTTTTGTGAGACATTTAGCCTACTCTGTCAGACAGCACTGGTGCCACGATAAACTACAATTCCCAGGATCCCTTGCACAGAGCCAGGGCAGTTAAAGTGGTCTCAAACTGGATTATTTCTGCAATGTGTTTTGGACCCAAGGAGGATATCCAGTGTCATCCTGAACGCAATCATGCGTATTCACGTTATTGCACGAAAGGTTACCACACACGTTCTCTGGCAGTCCAGATGCACTACAAACGCAATCATGTGTCAATCCACAGTTAAGTAAACCCTGTTCCTAGACAACTTCGCACTCAGTGCGCTGTTGTTTGGTGTGATGTGCATGTCTCCTTTGGCCCTGGTTCCCCCCCAACAAATCTGGAAGGGGGGGTTCCCATGAAGCCACGCTCCAATTCCACTTCAATTTTGCTTCCGCTTGTCCTTCAGCATTGATGAGGGGGGCTGGTGCCTGCTAATTAAGAGGCATGTGTAACGAGCTGACTACAAGGCTGCCAATCAGAAGCCAGAGGCCCTAAGCCAATCAGGTGCTGGCTTGGGAATTTAAAGATTCCGTTTGGCAGTTGGGGTTAGAATGTTGAGAGATGAAGTGGGATTTTGAGAATCCTGAGGGTTGAAGCGGGAGTTGAGTTGAGGAGAGAGTTAGAGGAAGAGTTGGTTCCAGAGGGGAACTTGGTTATAGTCTAGAGAGAGGGACTTTTAACCAGTTAGGGACTCTAATTAAAGAAGGATTAGAGTAAGCCTGAGAGGCAATACTGGGGTGTTTAAGCTTAGGAAAGTAGGCAATAGGGACAGTGTCAGTGTCCTTAACAGCTGGTAATAGAAATTACTCTGTAGCAAGTTGAACGGTGGTAATATAGTAACCAGCAAGAAGTAGCACGTGCCTGAACTAACAGTTGTTTAATATCATTTGGTTCGAGAAATATCTGTTCAAACCTTTTGTTAAATAAAGTTCTTATTTTGTTTTATCCAAAGGCTGGTCTGCCATATATATTTTATCCACATATTATATCATACTGTGAACCTGCCACATAAGAAAGGGGGTTCGTTACATGAATTAGATGGCAGTGGGGTGGGAGTAGAAAGCCCCATAGGACTGCTATTAAAGAGAAGGAGTGTGTGCATCACAGCATGGACTGGGAGCTATTGGGTAACCATTATATTCACGTTTTAATATGACAAGAGTGCATATATGCTCATTTTAACGTGAATAGAGCATGTTCTTTCAAACATTCTTCCCACCCTCCCTCCAAACTCTTTTGTAAATTGTGGGGTTCCTTGGTTCCTCTCTCTCACTTGCCTAAATATGCTATGCTCCAGTCATCTGGAGTCTTATTGAACATGCGCAAGGGTGCCAATTCGCAATTAAGAACCCACCGATGTGATGGCTTACTTTGCACAGAATCTGGGTCGCATTCGGGGAGGCCATTACAGCGAATTTAACGTGTGATAAGTAATCACGTAATTGCATGAATTTTCAAATTGGCCTCACTATCTTCTCTTTCGAAATTGAGAGCCTCCCGTCCCATGTGAGATCCTCCTAAGTCTCAAAGGTGCTACAAGATCCTTTTGCATACTGATATTCCAGACTATATCTCTGAATAAATAAACAAAAACATTCTAAACCTTCCCCAGACCATTTTACACCTTCCAAAATACATTCAAGGATTTATTTATTTTTTCAACAGTTTCCAATTTTCTTACAATTTCCATTTTAGTGGCCAAACTTATAGATCTATGGGTTTTAATTTAAAAAACATGCTCGGTGTAACTGGTGCACAGTGTAGTGGTTTGAGCATTGAATGACGACGCTGGAGACCAGGGTTCGAATCCCTGCTTGGGCAAGTCACATGCTCTCAGCCTCAGAGGAAGGTAAAGGCAAACCCCCTTCTGAATAAATCTTGCCAAGAAAACCCCATGATCGATTCACCTTAAGGTTGCCCTAAGTCAGAAATAACTTGAAGGCACACAACAAGAACAACATCAAGGTGTAATTGGTGAGGCAGGCTAATCTGATCTCCTCTTTTCTCTTTGCTTTGCTGTTCACACACGGTTAGAAAGGCAAGTGCTGTTTACCATTACTGTTTTTGCAGGGAGGTACACACAGCTACAGTACAATTAAAGCTATTTAGAGGATGAGAAGGAAAGAAGGGATGGACAAGCATAAAAATACTTTATAAAAAGAAACTTGTTTTGTCAGAGGCAATGTTAACAGTGATATGTCTGTACTGAATAGTGATGGAAAGAATATTTGCCATCATTCATTTCCTGGTTGAAAATGAATTTCCTGATGTTTCGGAAAACCCCATCAAGAATAATAAAACATCACGTTTTTTGTGAAGTTGAATTTTTGTCCCATTTGCACCCGGTATTCAAACATCCCAAAGTGTTCTGGAGAGTTATGGAGAAAAAAGTGATGTTTTTCTGCAGGGAGATATATATCACTATGATGGATGAAAGATTTACATCCCTGCCTACCACTGTGCAATTACTTTCACTGTAGGTTTGTAGGTTACAAAGGACCTGAACAGACAGGCCAAAATAAAGTTGCTTCGAGTCACTTTGGAGGTATGCTGTTTAAATGATGCATGTGTCCTAAGAAGCTGGAAGCTGTTCCAAAGCCATGCTCCAGTCCTAAGGACTGGAGCGCAGCTTTGGCACAGCTTCTGGCCTCTTAAGATGCATGTGCCATTTAAACAGCATACCTCCAAAGTGACTCGAAGCAACTTTATTTTGGCCTGTCTGTTTCAGCCCCATGTGTTTTAACAGTGATCACAGTGAAACACAAAACAATTTAGCATAGTGCTAATACGATGCTGATAAGAAACTCAGAATTCCTCAGATATATATTTTTATTTGCACTAAAAGTTTATGTATTTATTTACTTATTTATGCTAAAATGTGTACAGTTTTTCTCCACAAAATAATTACCCCAGAACATTTCAGGATATTTGAATACAGAGATTTATTTATTTTTATTTATTATTTGCCATCTTCTGGCCAGTTTATCCAGATGATTTGTAAATTGTGCATTTTAAATATGGGTCTTTTTTATATGTGTATGTTATTTGTCATTTTAAACTGATGTGTATTTTAACTAATGTTTTTTAACAGATGTTGTTTATATGTTCATTGTTGTTGTTCTCTGCTTCAATCCATGAGGAGAGGAGGGTAAGAAATAAATATTAGTATTAGTATTACTGTTTTGACTTACTGCAGCCCTACTAAAGAGAAACATTCACGACACCCTATTATTAATGGCCCTCTCAGGTCTTGCAAACTCAGGGCTGTGGCTTTCTAAATGGAATCAATCCACCTGTAATGCAGTCTTCCTCTTTCCTAACAGGGAGAATACTGCAGAGAAATATTTGTTCTCTCCTGCAGCAGGGAGAAAACAATGCAATTATTCATCCTTATGTCTGAGGATGAAATAGTGGAAGATTTACATCCCTACCACTGTACAATTACTTTCAATGTAGGTTACAAAGTGTTTTAACACTGATCACAGTGAAACACCAAACAATTTAGCATAGTGCTAAAATGATGCTGACAGGAAACTCAGAGTTCCTTGAATATATATATATATATATATATGCGCTAAAATGCTTTTTTAAATTTTAAGCATTGCAAAAAATACCTCTTTGAAAAAATTAATATGTTAACGAGCCATGTTAGCATAAAACTTAAAGACAATTTAATACATGCTGATACAGAGATATGTTGACAGTGATCCCCTCCCAAAGCATCACAGATGTGTCAGTATTTAGATGCATGACTCTATCCTCACAAACCACACTTGAGTTAAAAAAAAAACCTACAGAATTTTATTCATTTTATTCATTCATTCGTTCATTCAATTTATATCCCACCTTTCTTCGAAACAGGATTTTCAGGATTTTCTGAGGTTTGAAAAATGTAGATGAGAACGAATTTAATTATGCTCTTTAAAAAGGTGGAAAAAGTTAGTAGAGTGGTCCCTCCACATTCACTGAGGTTAGGGGTGAAAGACTCCCGTGAATGTGGAAAAACTGCAAATTAAAAAACCCACTATTCTTTTTACCTAAAAGAACACCCCTCTGGGAAGCTTTAGGTCCTCCAGCGCAACTCTATGGTCTGAGGTTGATCATAGAATCATGCTACATACAATGCCTACAGAAGTGTTTTCTCTAGGAACGTCTAGTTTCTCCAGCAGAACTCTATGGTCAGCATCTGGCAGAGTTGTGCTGGAGGACCTAGAGATTCCTAGAGAGAGCATAATAATCAAAACTGCAAATAATCAAATCTGCAAATCTCAAAGCTACAAATGTGGAGTGTAGAAGAAATTAATATTCTAAATCAAATATAAGAATGTGTTGATCTGATACTGGACTATAACCCCTATCGTTTCTCAGCTTTGAATATGATGGTGGAGGCTGATAGGAACTGCATCCCAAAAGCATCTGGAGACCCTTCTTTGCCATTAACCAAATACAAATAAAGTGTAAACTACTGACACCCAAAGATAATAATAAGGGCTGCAGCTGCACTTTTAACTGCCATGGCTGAGCGCAATGAAATTCTGGAATTGCATTGGCTGCCCCAGTCAATAGGGATCATGCAGAGTCCCAATTTTTATTTCAGTGATATTAGCCACCCCTTCCAATTTGTTGTTATTTGCAAATTTGGTGGGTGTGCCTGCTATTCCTTTGAATGTTCAACAATATCATGCCCAGGACAGAACCATGTGCACTTATCACTTCAGGATGGCAAGGTTTTGGCCCAGCAATGTGCTGTAAATCCACCTAAGAACAGCTATGTCTAGCCTACATTGATCACATTGTCTCCAAGAACATTATGGGGGACTTTGTTAAAAGCCATAATGAAATCAAGATACATTACATCCACAGTATTCCCCTCATCGACAAAGTGTATACTTCTGTTTTAAAAGAGACAGGAGATTATTCTAGCACTACTTATTTCCACGAAACCTATGCTCTTAAGCACTGAAATCAAGATAAATTAAATAATAAAGATAAACTACATCCCTAGCACTCCCTTGATCTACCAAGCCTATGATTCTGTTAAAAAGAGAGTGGGAGAGAGGATTAGTATGACATGACCAGACTGTAAGAAACCCATGCTGGCTCTTAATGGCCAAACTAAGTACTCACCAATCAATTGCTTAATGGTCTGTTATGGGGCCTTTCCTGGCATTGACATCAAGCTGACCAGACAGTAGTTGCCCAAATCCTCATCCCCTTGCCTTCTCTTTGAAAATGAGGGCAACCCTTGCCCTGCTCCAGTCTGTAGGGATCTCACCAAGAACTGTCAAAGATTATAGATGGAATCTGTGACTTTATATCTGTGAGTTCTTTTAGTACTCTTGGGCTGCATCTACACTGCAGAATCAATGCAGCTTGACACTGCTTTAGCTATGGCTCAGTGCTATGGAATTCTGTGATTTGTAGTTTTGTGACATATTTAGCCTTCTTTGTCAGAGAGCTCGGATGTCATAACAAACTAAAAATCCCAGGATTCCCATAGGATGGAGCCATGGCAGTTAAAGCAGTGCCAAACTGCACTAATTCTGCAGTGTGGCAGTAGCCTTGGATGCAGTTCATAAAGCCTTCAGGACCACAATGGGCTTAACGTAGTCAGGCATTCCCTTATTACCTCTTTGCTTATCTTGGACTTCAGCCTGCTTCCACTGTCATTTATTTTGTTTTCATTGGGTCCTTTTCTTTTCAGTAGAAGAGAGAGTCACAGCAGGTGTTGAATAGTTTTGCTTTCTCTCTTGTCACCCAATAGCATTTCTCCATCTTCTCTGCACGGTGAACCTACCACTTCCTTCTAACATATCCAGAAAAGCTCTATATTATTATTTTACCTTCTCTTGAATAATGGCCTCTAGCCCTCCTGACCTTCTCCCTGCAAGTACTGGCTGCTTGTATGTACTTGACCTTAGTGATCTGCCCCTTCTCCCATTTCATTTAAGATGTTCCTTTTAATTTCAGCTCTTCTTTTTTATTTAGATTCTTCCCTGTATAAAAGGATTTCAGAGAGTATAAAATAACATCAATGTAAAATGTAAAACAACTTAAACCAGCAAAAAATCATTTAGACACACTAAAAGCATATTAATCAGTTTGACAAATTAAGGAAAGAATATTTAAAATCAGTTTAAATCTGTACTTGCTTCGGCAGCACATATACTAAAATCAGTTTAAATCAGTTCAAGATAATTAAAAAACAACATCAGGATTCAAGGAAGCTTATGAAAACTGAAACTAATACAGTTAATTGTGATATACAAATTCTTAAATAAAAACATATGAAACTTGTAATTAAAATGCAATTAAATTACTCATAAAATTAACACCATTTAAAACTCATTAAAATGCTTTTTTTGATAGATGTCAATTATAATATATAATCGCCCCTCTTCCCTCCCCACACTTTTCCTCTTTGGGTGGCTTACTTGTGTTCATTTAGACTGAAACCAGACTGAAACCAGGGCAGAGGCGTTGTTGTTGTTGTTGTTGTTGTTGTTGTTGTTGTTAAATGGCATCAAGTCAACTTCAACTTATGGTGATTCCATGAGTGAGAGACTTCCAAGGTCTTGCAGAGTCAGGTCTTACAGAGTCAGGCTCAAAGCTTCCTCAGTTGCGTCTATCCACCTGTAATGCGGGCCTCTTTTTCTCTAACTGCTTTCTACCTTGCCAAGCATTATTATCTTTTCAAGTGAGTCATGTCTTCTCATGCTACAGTCGGCCCTCCAAATACATGGATTCCTTTTCCACAGGTACAACCATCAATGGCTTCAAAATATTTTTTAAAATATACAAATTCCAAAAAGCGAACCTTGTTTTTGTCATTTTATATAAGGGACACCATTTTACTACACCACTGTATTGGATTTGAGCTTACACAGATTTTGATATCCGTGGAGGTCGTAGAACCAAACCCCAGCAGATACCAAGGGTCCACTGTAAGTCCAAATGGAGACAGTCTCAGTTTAGTTATCTTGCCTCATAGGGAGAGTTCAGGCTTGATTTGCTCTAGGAACCATTCTTTTGTCTTTTTAGCAGTCCATGCTATCTGTAGATCCCATCTCCAGCACTACATTTCAAATTAACTGATTTTCTTCCTATCAATTTTCTTCACTGTCCCGCTTTCACAATCATACATACAAATGGGAAGTACGATGGCATGGACAATCCTAACTTTAGTATTCAATGATATATCTTAATACTTCAGGATCTTGTTTAATTCCTTCATTTCTGCCCTTCCAAGTCCTAGTCTTCTTCTTCTTCTTTTTCCCTAGTCGTCTTCTGATTTCTTGACTGCAGTTTCCATTTTGATTAATGACTCAGCTAAGGTATGGAAAATCTTGAGCTTTGTCAATGTCTTTCATTGTCCACTTTAAAGTTCTGTAAATCATCTGTGATCATTATTTTTGTTTTCTTAATGTTCAGCTGTAAGCCTACCTTTGCACTTTCTTCCTTGACCTTCTTCAGTAATCATTCTAAGTCTTGTCTTTCTCTTAGTAGGATGGTGTCATCTAGATATCTTAACTTGTTGATGTTTCTTCCTTCAATTTGCATGCATCTTTCCTCTGAGTCTAATCTGGCTTTATGTATAATATGTTCAGCATACATGTTAAAGACAGTGTGATAAAATGCAGCCTTGCCTGACCTTCTTACCCATTAAAAGCCATTCTATCTTTCCATATTCTGTCCTGATGGTAGCCTCTTGTCCTGATTACCAATCAGGAGAATGTAATGTTGTGGCACACCCAGTTCTTGAAGAGTGATATATAGCTTTTCATGATCTACAATCAAAGGCCTTGCTACAATTGTCATGCCTCTTCCTTTTCTCAACTCAGCTTAGGCATCTGACATTTCTGACTTCAAGTATGGTAAAGGTCTTTATTGTAGACTTTTGAGCATCACTTTGCCTGGATGGGAGATTAATGCAATTATCCTGTGGTTACTGAAATCCATAGCGTCCTCTTTCTTGCAGACTGGAATGTGCATTAAGCATTTCCAGTCTGTGGTCCATTGTTTTCTTTTCCATATTTATTGACACATTTTAGTTAGAACTAGAGTAGATTTTGCCTCTGTAGTTTGATGCAGCTCTGTTGGTATGTAAGTAAATCTTAGTTTTGCCATTTGAAATAAGGGACACCATTTTAATATGCCATTTTATTTAATGGGATGTGAGCATCCACAGATTTTTGTACCAGACAGAGGAAAGGGGGCTGGAACCAAACCCCAGCAGATACAAAGGGCTCACTGTAGTTTGTCATTGCATTATTCCCATTATCTTTTTATTTGTTCTTGGTCATGTAAAGTGTTCCCCTGCTGGTCACAGAGCATGCTCACTCTTCTTTAAATTTCCCTTTGATTTCTCTGATCTTGTGGATGAGGTCTCTTGTTCTTCCTTTTAGTTATTGTCATCTTCTCTTTCTGTACATTATTATAGTAGTTTTTCTTGTCCTTGTGCACAAGGCATTGAACAGTTGCATTCAGGGTTCTGATTCTATTTCTGTCACCTTTTAATGCTTCTTGTCTGTCTTTAATTGCTTGAAGAGTTCATTTGTCATCTGTTGAGGCTCCTCTTTTATTTTTTGGCTGAAAATAATGTCCTTTTGCATTGCTCCCTGACAATGTCCTTGTTTCAGTCTAGAATTTATCTGGCTCCTGGTCAATTAGGCTTAATAATGCAAATCTACTTTCTACATTATCATTACATTCTACAAGATGCTCTTCAGATTGTATTTTGGCAAATGGTTGGTTCAATGTTATTCTTAGCTTTACTCTTTTTATACAGTGGTACCCCGGGATACGAAATACCCACGTTACGAAATTTCCGGGATACGAAAAAATCCCATAGGAAATAACTGTTCCGGGTTACGAAGGTTATTTCAGGTTACGAAGAAAATTTTGGTGCTTTTCGGCGCTATTTCACACAAAATCGCGGCTTTTCCCCATTAGCGCCTATGGGTTTTCGGCTTGCGAAGGCTTTTTGGGTTACGAAAGCGGCGGCGGAACGAATTAATTTCGTAACCCGAGGTACCACTGTATATATATTCACAGTTTATGGGCTGCGCCACAATCTGTGCCTGGTCTTGTTTTTGCAGAGAAAATTGAGTTTCTCCATTATTTGCTTCCAAACATGTAGTCTATTTGATTTCTATATTGGCTATCAGGTGATGTCCATCTTTGGTTGCTTGAAAAATGTGTTTGAATAAATTGTTGGCTTAGTAAAACTCAATAATTTCTACTTCATTTCTTGCTCCTAGGCCAAATTTTCCTACAAACTTTGGTTGTACTCTATTTCCTCCTTTTGTATTCTAGTCACCTATGATTAACAACAAGTCTTGTCTTGAGATGTGGTCAATTTCCTCTTGGATTGCAGCTTAGCATCTTTTAATTTCAGCTTCTTCTGCCTCTGTAGTTGGAGCATAAACTTGGATTCTGGTTACGGGGCTTCACTGAAGTCTTATTGACTTGTTTTGGTCAGACTTTGCATTACATTCTTTGATTGCTTTTGCTGCATCTCTTCTTACTATTATTGCCACCCAATTTTGTATTAGATTTTCATTTGCTGAGTAAAAGACTGTATTATCTGAATCAAGCAGTCCCATTCTTATCCATTTTAGCTCACTCACCCCAACTACTGCAATGCTTATACATTCCATTTATTGTTTTATTGTGTCCAAGGCCCGTAAAGTACGTCCCCAGGATGTACTAGGGTTAGGAAAGGGCGTACTTTACGTACGCCCCTAACCCTAGTACATCCTGGGGACGTACAAAATGGTGGTGCCCATTCTACACGGGCACCGCCATCTTGACATCGCAGATGCATAGCATCTGCACCTCCCACGACGGAAGTGACGTCGCGAGTGCACCATTGGCCACTTGTAGCGCCAATTCCGGGGAGCAAAAAGAAGCCACTTTTTGCAGCTTCTTTTTCTTGCATCCGGGAACCGCACTGTTTGGCCACTGCGGTTCCCAGACGCAGCAACCGGCAGCACCAGCAGAGCGCCTATTTTGGGCGCTCTGTAACGCGCCTAAGTTCCCATGGTTCATGATTCTCACATTCCATGCTTCTACAATTTGTGTTGAGCAGCTTCAAACTTTCCTTTACCTCTGAGCATGTCAACAGCTGAATGTCCTTTCAGCTCGAGTCCAGTTTCATCAGCCATAGCACTATTTGTAGTTGCTATACCCCAATAACTCCATGTGACCTGGGAGTTTCGTCTTCTGACACCATTTCTTGTTTCATTTTGAATTGTCTCATTATAGGGTTTCTATGGTAAAAGACTTTGAAAAGGACCTTACCATGCAGAGACATATCCCCCAACTTTTCACATATGCAAACTGTGTATGACCGAACAACATCAGAATGTGGTCGAAACAGCAAAGGTTATTAATGAGGAATAACCCACAAGCTAGGAGAGACTGCTCAGTATGCTTTTGCCTGAGTCTACTGGAACAATCAAGATTCTGCCCCTCCTTTCCTCTACCCCCTGCTAAGATATTTCAGAGTAAACTACGTTTGTACTTTGAACTCAGTTTGTAGTGATTGAAATAAACTGAGGACAAAAGGGGGAAAGTGGGAAAAGGAGACAGAAAATGGAACATTTTAAAAACAGTTGAAAAAGTGGAATGACAAAGGACTGTCCCTAATAATTTGGAACAGTTGGAATGTATGTGGGTGTTGTCATAGTGTCGGTCTTTTAGGTCCCTCTGGAAGATAGTTTGGAAGAAGGATGAGGTAGAAATGCTTTATGTCGTAAGCAAACCAGCTCCCTTCTTTTAATGTGTAATGATTTGAGTATTGGACTATGGCTCTGGAAACTAGGGGTCAACTCCCTGGTTGGCCATGAAAACCCATTGGGTGACATTGGGCAAGTCACATGCTCTCAGCCTCAGAAGAAGACAATGGCAAACCTCCTTTGAAGGAGTGGAGGGAACAGGATGTGAAGGAGATAGACAAAGTGTTACCCATGCTGCTCGATATAAATTTTGGAATCCATGATAACCCTTAATGACCCCTGGATGAACTCTAGCAGCCTGTCCGCCATTACTGGCAAAGCGAGAGGACATGTACACCTCCCCTAAGGAGGACATGTACATCTCAGAGGGTCCGGGGAAGTCGCATGAAGGGATTATCTCAAGGCTGGGAAGAGTAAAAGGATTGCCTTCCCTGAAGCTATCAACCTCTTCCTCGAACCTATTGTCCGAGTGGCATAAGCCCTTTATACTATCTAAAGCAGACATCCAAGTGAAAAGAAAATCTTTAGAACACCTTTGTTTCGGCCAAGCCAGCCTCTTTCCCTCAGGCCAGATTTGGCCTATAAAAAGTCCCCACTTTGGCTGCTCAGCACGCCATTTTCAAGGTCTACTCACTCCACGTCAGTCAGACCTCTGTTCTGGTAGCCGGCATTTCTGCTCACTCCCAGGTTGCGGAGCAGACTTGTCTCACTGTCCAGCACCCCATTCACTCCCCGGAGGGAATCTACATTCTGGTAAGCATCTCCATTAGTAACGCCTGAAATCTGTTCCCATTTTCCAACCCTAATTTTCCTGAGTCCTGAGTGTGTGTGTGAGTGTATGCGCAATGCATGTGTTTTTCCCCTGTTTTAATAAATTAGACATCTAGTTATTAATATCCGTCTCAGCATTATTTATTGGGATCCCCTGGTCTACTCCGTATACATATCGGGAGGGCGATTTCGGTGGGCTCACGTAGCCAGCCTCTCTTGCAATATTTGAGCTAACAACAATAATAAAATTCCCCTACGGACCCTTGGCTACAAAAGCAATAGAGAAACACAATATTCCATAGAGTAAAAGGATGAAAGAAGGCGTCAAGGAGGGAATTAATAGAACAAAACCAGGTATCAAGTACAAATGTACTTATTCAGCTGTAGGCCACTTTAAAGTAAGGCTGGGTGAGTCTCTGACACACTTTTTTGCACACACATTCTATCCTATTCCGTCATCAGCTTGAGAACCAACCCCCCCCCCCCCCCCAGTCTACATGAAAAGCTTGTGCGTGGAAAAAATTGTACACAAGCATTTTCCTTTAATACACTTTTTTTTCTTTTTTGGCAAATACTTTGGGTTCAGAAAATTTTGAATCACAAAATCTGGAGGAGTGAAAATGTAAAATCTTTCTGTTGTATGCTTGTGAGAATGAGGTCAGTTCATACTGACATATTAAGTGATCAAATTTTATACCCATTCCTGTGCTTACGGTAATGTTTTCAAATACAGTTGTCCCTCCATATTCGCTAGGGTTAGGGGAACAAGACCCCCGTGAATATGGAAAAACTGCAAATAACAAAAACACTGCTTTTACCTGAGAGGATGCCTCTCTAGGAATCTCTAGGTCCTCCAGTGCAACTCTATGGTCAATGTCCAACATACACTGACCATAGAATGGCACTGGAATAGCTACAAATGGTCTTTCAGTGCAACTTTTAGTTAAAGTTAACCACAGAGTTGCACTGGAGGACCTAGACAGTCCTAGAGAGAACATATTAATGAAATCTGTGAATAATCAAATCTGCAAATATCAAAGCCGCAAATATGGAGGGATGGTTGTATACTCAATGTGGAATTACTACAGAAATCCACTAATGCTTTGTTTTGACACTGACTTGAATCAGCGGCTCACTATCTGGGAGTTATACTGTAGTCCAGAAAATAACTTTTCATTGAAATTTGTTAAGTATGTTTCCTTCAGTGAATTTTGTCTATGCTAGATTGGAGTTCCCATCCCATTCTTCCTTGCTTTTCTCCCACACTTCTCCTGTTAAAACCAATGTATGAATGATAGACAGCGAAACTATTAAGATTATAAATTCAACTAGACTTAATTCTAAGCAAATATACAGAAGATTGCAAAGTAAATATGTACACTACTTCTTTTTGCAGCTATGAATGATAAACATGTTTTGAAAAAGGATTGAAAAGGGACCCAGGCTTTGTAGTGCTGCTTTTGACAATACAGCTTTGAGGACACAAAGAAATGAATAAATGAATACAGAAATTATCTATACTCAAAAAGACAATAAAATTCCCTGCATGCAGAAATCCATATTTCAAGGAGGATGCCAAACCTTCTTTCTAACTTAATAGTATTTAATGTGTAGGGAATACTTTTGCATTGAGGAGCATTGGCATGTGAGGGCTAGGAGAGGTTTTAGAAACTGCAGTCTAAAATGAGGATTATCATCTCATCTGATTATGTACTGGTTTCTCAATAAAAGGAGAAATACAGGAAAAAAAGATGGAGAAAGATATGAGCGAGACCTTTTGGGATTTCCATCCTTATATGCCATGATGTCTTCATCTAGTGATGTGGAATTGGAAAGGCAGAGAATGAAGAAGAGGAAGGAACATCAGAAATGAAAGCTAAAATGAAAACAAGGAACCGTAACTACCTCAAAATCTGAGGCATTTCACTAATGCTGGGAAGTACAATCATCTCACTCCAAAATCAGAGGTCAAAAAAAAAGAAAAAAAAGAAAAAAAGATTCAAAGCCCAACATGGCCGATGGGCAGAGACTGTGAGAAGTGTTGTCCAAAAACATATGGAAGGCCCATGATTCCTCACTCATCGCTAATCTAACAATTCTCTCCTCCTCCCCGCCATTTCTTCCACCATAGCTAAACTTTGTGGTTTCAAGTCATTTCCAACTTATAGCGACCCTAAGGTGAACCCACCATGAGATTTTCTTGGCAAGATTTGTTCAGAGTGGATTTGCCATTGCCTTTCCCTGTGGCTGGGAGCGTGTAACTTGGCCAAAGTCACTCAATGGGTTTCATTGCTGAGCTGGAACTCAAACCCTGGTCTCCAGACGCCAGCACGCAAATCACTATGCATCACTTGCTCTCTTATATAGAGTTACCATATTTTGCAAAGCAAAAAAGAAGACACGCTTGGCAATTGACTCATTCAAGCCACTGATTTTTCTTTAGCAGAGTCAGTCTAACAGACAAGACAGACTTTTCCTGGGGCTGGGCACCATCCCAGCAATGGTGGAAAAACACTTTTCTCCTCTCTAATGTCTTCTTCCCTTATGGGCCTTCCCCTAAGGATTCAGGAGGATGGTGGCCTGCCAGTAACAATGGTGAAGATGGTCCTGATCCAGCTGAAAGCCAGTGAGTCACTCAGTAACACCCACAGGGCTGAGGTTGGCTTCTTTGGGGACATCCCTTAGTTCTGCTTTAACATTAAATGTCTCGCTTCCTCCTCCTCCTCAAAACTGTACTATCTGATTGCCTGCTTCATCCGGTCCGGATCTTGCAAGAAAACCTGGACTGCATCTGCACTGCAGAAATAATGCAGTTTGGCACCACTTAAATTGCCATGACAATTTAAATTACCATGCTACAGAATTCTGAGATTTGTAACTTTGTGAGATATTTAGCATTCCCTGTCAGGTACCACAACAAACTACACATCCCAGGATTCCATAGCATTGAGCCATGACAACTGAAGCGGTATCAAACTGCATTATTTCTGCAGTGCAGTTGCAGCCTTGGACATTTTAAAAATTTGCCTAGGCAGAAATTTTACCACTGAAAAAGAATACATGACCTGGAAAAGGAGATGGTATAACACCCTTAAGCTAGACTCTGTATCACAGTTTGCTTGATTTACTAATAATCTAACACATTCACATTAAGTGGACAAGAATGGGAAGATTAGGTAAATGGAAGGATTAGGCCAGGGTGAAGTGTACACGGTTAAATTTACAGAAGTATAGTCAAATACATTTGTTCATCATAGTCAGAGGTGTGGAACTTTCCTGATATTTGTAGCTGATTGATTAGTCAATAAACAAGGAAAAGCGATTCTGCTGATTATAATGACGAGAGTATGTGTTAAATGCTTTAAACTGGGCTGCAGAAGCAGGAATGAGGAAGGCAGACCCAATGAGATCTCTGGTGAAAATTGGTGGGATGGAAAAGGCATTAAATTCTCAAAGGAAGCAAGAATATTTTCATAGAGGGGAGGGAGGTTGCCAAGGGATTTTGTGTTACAGCAAAATGTAGCTGGAGCTGAGCATAAGTCCAGGCTTGGCTCAGCTAAAGGGCAGAATAGGTCAATGACTAGCGAGAGTTCTCTGCATAGAAACAAACATAATGTCAGACTACTTCAGCTGAGTGGGATGTACAAAATTATAAAGCTTTCTACACTATTTTTTTTTTAAATCTTATACCAATCACTGTTTACTAAACTCAGTGATTACCCAACTTGGAAAAGACTCTTTCATGTGGGTGAAATGATTGTTGTTGCTGCTGTGTGCCTTCAAGTCATTTCCGACTTATGGCAACTCTAAAGGGAGTCTATCATGGGAGTTTCTTGGCAAGATTTGTTCAGAGAGGGTTTGCCATTGCTTTCCTCTGAAGCTAAGAGAGTGTGACTTGCCCAAGATCACCCAGTGGGTTTCATAGATGAAACGGAATCAAACTCTGGTCTCCAGAGTTGCAGTCTAACACACAAACCACTATGCCACACTGGTTCTTGGATCTACTACAGTGATATACAAAAAGTGATATCCAGTATTGGCAGATATCCTCAGTTAAGAACAAAAACTGTGTTGCTTCTATAATAAATATGGTTAACAGTCTATTGAACAAGCGAGAGGTTCCCCTACCGATTTTAAAACACTGTTTATATTGGATTGTGCTTGTGGTGACGAAACATCTTCAACAGTAAATGGCCAAGCTGAAACAGAACACCCAACTGCTCAGAGAACTGAGCAGTTTACAGTCCTGCTTCTGAGTGGAAAGATGAAATTATCAGACTGACTGGGATAAAAGGCAAACAGACAAATGGAAAGTGGCCCTACATATAGTGAAACCGAAGGATGTCTAAAGATAAAGAAGCTGGGTGAGTTGTGCAGATAAAACAACAGATACACACAGATGGACCTGGCCTATGTGATGTAACAGCTTAGAAAGCCAATATGACTGTACGCTGCATCAATAGGAATATAGTGATTAAATCAAGGGAAGGAATAGTACCACTCAATTCTGCTTTGGTCAGATCTCAGCTGGCATACTGTGTCCAGTTCTGGCACCTCAGTTCAAAAAGGATGTTGACAAGCTGAAGCATGTCCAGAGGAGGGTGATCAAAATGGTGAAAGGTATGGAAACCATGCACTATGAGGAAAATCTTAGGGAGCCCAGTAGGTTGAGCATGGGGAAGAGAGGTTAAAAGAAGACATGGTGTTAACAATGTTTAAATATTTGAAGAGAAGTCATATTGAGAATGGAGTAAGCTTGCTCTCTGCTGCTCCAGAGACTAGGACATGGAGCAATGGATTCAAGCTACAGGAAAAGAGATTAGGAACATTAGGAAGAACTTCCAGATGGTAAGAGCTGTTCAACAATGGGATATTCTCTCTCAGAGAGTGGTGGAATCTCCTTCTCTGGAGGTTTTTAAACAGAGGCTGGATGGTTGTCTATTGGGAATGTGATATAACATCTTTTATCACCACATCTTGGTGACGTTCTGATCTTTAGCAAAGTCCTACCTACCATCATCCCCCCAGCCACATTTTGGTCACACTTTTTGCTTGACTTCTTGTTGGCCACAAGAGACGTATGCATCCAGAACCCTCCACACCACACCAGCCACAGGGTGACTAGACATCCTCTTTTTCCCAGACATGTCCTACATTTCAAGTCTTCTGCCCAGGAGGAATTCCAAAATGTCCTCCATTTTGAGTATGACTAAGAAGCATGAATTTACATCTATATCAGTGTTTTTAGCTTTAATTTGGTCACATCCTCCATTTTTCTTGAATGTTCTATATTTACAGTGCCATGTCCTCCTTTGCAGTTAAGACATCTGGTCACCAGCCAACATATGAAAGTGTAGCAACATGTTCTGGTCCTTTACAGCATAACTGTCTGTTTGCCCTCTCTCCTTCTCATCTCCCAGCATTTTCCCCCTTTCCCTCATGGATATTTCCAAGTTTAGCATAGTGCATTTTTGCCTCCTCTGAAGAAGTTCCGTAGGGAATCAGAATAGTTGTAGTGAAATGGAACAGAATGGGGTAGGATGGCTGGTGAAAGAAATGTGTGTGGGTAGGAATATAAAAGCAAAACACAAAACTAGCCTAGGCTCTTTCTGACTGAGGAACCTGGAAATGGGAAGGTTAAATAGCCATCAGCCCAAAACTATTCCAAATACAATCTCATGGCACATTTTTCCCAAAGTAAAGACCCACTGTGTTCTATGAGAGTTTATGCCCCATCCTCAATAGGTGTGAGATGGCAACCAGAAGCACATGAACATGGAATAAGCCTCTCCCTGCACAACTCTGTGGAATTTTACTTCTAAGTAGAAATGTTTGCCAGTGTGCTTGCTTTGTGTATGTGTTTTTATAAATGGAGGCCGCATTAACTGCAGGCTCTCCACTGTTGGAAGAAAAAAGATTTCTTTTTTTTTTCAACTGAAGGCATTCCTTGGACAAATATCTACATCTTCATGCTCACATCTTATTTCTTCCCTTTCTCTCTTTGATGCACTTTTGTCCAGTGGATGGGCTCTTGTCTGTACAGCTAAGGTCCAAACTATTTCGTCGTCTGTATACCATGTATGGTTGCGAGAACTGGACAGTAAGGAAAGTGAATAGGAGCAAAATCAATTCATTTGAGATGTTGTGCTGAAGAAGAGTGCTGAAGATATCATGGACAGCCAAAAAGACAAACTAATGGGTCCTACAACAAATCAAGCCTGAAATCTCCCTGGAAGCCAAGATGATAAAGTTGGAGGTTGTCATATTTTGGTCATGTCATAAGAAAGAATGACTCATTTGAAAAGACAATAATGCTAGGAAAAGTGGAGGGTTGTAGAAAGAGAGGAAGGCCACATGCTAAATGAATGGACTCTATTAAGGAGCTCACAGGCATGAATCTACAGGACCTGGAGTAATGGAGGATAGGGAGGCCTGGAGATATCTCATACACAGATTCACCATGAATCAAGATCGACTTGAGGGCAGTTAGCAACAGCAACAAGGATGGGAGATACCTGGCTGAATGAGACTACACGTGAAAGGGATCTGGGAGTTCAAGTAGACCACAAGTTGAATATGAATCAACAGTGCAATGTGGCAGCAAAAAGGCTAATGCAATTTTAGGCTGCGTCAATAAAAGAATAGTATCTAGATCAAGGGAAGTAATAGTGCCACTCTATTCTACTCTGGTCAGGCCCCGCCTGGAATATTGTGTCCAGTTCTGGGCACCACAATTTAAAAAGGATGTTGAAAAACTGGAATGTGTCCAAAAGAGGGCAACTAAAATGGTGAAGGGTCTGAAAACCATGTCCTATGAGGAACAGCTTAGGGAGCTGGGGATGTTTAGCCTGGAGATAAGAAAGTTAAGAGGTGATATAATAGCCCTGTTTAAATACTTGAAGGGAGGTCATATTGAGGAGGGAGCAAGTTTGTTTTCTGCTGCTCCAGAGACTAGGACCCGGAGCAATGGATGCAAGCTACAGGAAAAGAGATTACACCTCAACATTAGAAAGAACTTCCTGACAGTAAGGGCTGTTTGACAGTGGAACAAACTCCCTCGGAGTGTAGTGGAGTCTCCTTCCTTGGAGGTCTTTAAACAGAGGCTGGATGGCCATCTGTCAGGGATGATTTGATTGAGATTTCCTGCATGGCAGGGGGTTGGACTGGATGGCCCTTGTGGTCTCTTCCAACTCTATGATTCTATGATTCTATGTATATGTACCTCTTCTAATTATAACATCTTCAAGGGAGGCACTTTGGTTCTACTGTCTTCTCAAAGATATTTGGTGGGTATGAGGGAGAGTACCTTCTCAGTGGCTGCTGCCAGACTTTGGAACACACTCCCTAGGAAGGCTGGGATGACTTCCTTCTTGTTCTTTCCCTGGCAAGTGAAAACTTTCTCCTTCCATCAGGCATTTAGAAAGTGACTGTGGTGGGCTTGACCATGCTGGTTCATCTGTACTTGTTTAAAGACTGATTTTACCCAGTGTTGGGGGGAAAGCAGGATATAAATGACATGATCATGATCATCTTCTTGCCCGCTGGATGAAATACAGCTGGACACCTCAGGAAATTGTTTTGTTCAGTGGGGGTCTGAGTGGTGTGATTTCATCTGGTAATTAATGTTGCTCCCTTTCACTAGAAACTGTGAAATGCCTTCTTCCTTAGGATTATACAACATGTAGTCCACAATTATTCAGTTGGAGTTTGTTTGTTTCTTCTTTCATTGGTTTTGGCTTTGGGAATCTGGTTGTAGCCAGGCTCGAAATGCAAGGGCCATGATCTTGCATCATCAGACATAACTATAATGGAAGAGCTCCATCTGAGGATTTGACCCTTTGAAACCCACCTGAGAAGCCAGCCAGCCTCACCAACCAAAGGCATTCCAAGGCTCTGTAGAGTGGGGCAGTGAACAACAATACATCCAGCCTCCTTCTGCCAGTGAGGCATAGTGCAAAAAGTGAGGACCTGTGGGTTCCTGTCATAACTACTTTTTGCACACTGCTTCGATGGGTGCATCAGCATTTAGTGACCTGCTCTCCAGCACTTTGGAATGTCTTGGTACAGCTGTCTGCCTTCTAAGATATGTTCTGGGGTGGTATTTGCAGTTGTTGTGCCACAACCATGAATGTGAATTGCAACATTTACAGTGAGAGCCAACATGTAGTGCTTTGAGCATCAGGCTGCAACTCTAGAGACCAGGGTTCAAATCCTGGCTTGGCCATGTAATAATAATAATAAATTTTATTTATAGACCGCTATTCCGCAATGATCATAGCGGTGTACAGTAAAAAATTGCAATACAATACAAAATACAATGTGACCGTTAAAGGAGGGAGAAGTCTCGTCCTTCAGGCAGTCCCTGATGTTGCTGGGTCTGCCTGATCGCTCCTTCTGAGGCCAAGATGACAGTTGAGGAGGGAGGGGCCTCTTCCTTCAAGCAGTCCCTGATGTTGCTGGATCTGCCTGATCGCTCCCTCTCAGGCCGAGATGACAGTTAAGGAGGGAGAAGTCTCGTCCTTCAGGCAGTCCCTGATGTTGCTGGGTCTGCCTGATCGCTCCCTCTCAGGCCGAGATGACAGTTAAGGAGGGAGGGGCCTCTTCCTTCAGGCAGTCCCTGATGTTGCTGGGTCTGCCTGATCGCTCCCTCTGAGGCCAAGATGACAGTTAAGGAGGGAGAAGTCTCGTCCTTCAGGCAGTCCCTGATGTTGCTGGGTCTGCCTGATCGCTCCCTCTGAGGTCAAGATGACAGTTGAGGAGGGAGGGGCCTCTTCCTTCAGGCAGTCCCTGATGTTGCTGGATCTGCCTGATCGCTCCCTCTCAGGCTGAGATGACAGTTAAGGAGGGAGGGGCCTCTTCCTTCAGGCAGTCCCT
>NC_056522.1:362513589-362526804 GCF_019175285.1 Sceloporus undulatus | reverse complement strand
GATGTTGCTGGGTCTGCCTGATCGCTCCCTCTCTGGGTGACCTTAAACAAGTCACACTTTTTCAACCTCAGAGGATAGCAATGGCAAACTCCCTCTGAAGAAACATGCCAAGAAAATCCTATGATCATAAGTCAGAATTGACTTGAAGACACATAACAACAACAAAGTCTGGTTCATGATATCATCAATACTGATCAGGATGCCAACCAAGGTGTTCCTTTTCCTTGCATCACCCTGTTCCTTGCTGCATGTAGGGGAGAGGGGAGGAAAAAGGAAAGGAGTTGCTAGCATAGGATCTCTTTTGGACCTGAGCAATGTCAAGGGGTGGGGGGTGTTGATAGTGGCACACTTCCCAGGTCATCACATCCCTAAGCATGTCCACTTTGAAAGAACTCAACAGTTAAAAGGCATGTGAAAGATTGGAGACCATATGTTGTGGTATCAAAGGGAACTTTTCTGAGAAGTCATGTGAAGTTATATATCAGTCTATAACACAAAAGTGGGCCAATTCCCGCCTCTTTAAAAAAAATGTTGAAATTTTGCAACTACAGATACATGTACCTGTATGTAGTTTGAGGGTTTACAAAAATGGCCATAGATGTTACATATCAACTGTGGACTGCAGGTTACATAATTCTAAGGCTGAAGGCATTTAGTACAGTTTCTAGTAAAAGGGAGCAACATTAATTAGCAGATGAAATCACATCAGCCAAACTCAGCCCCAGCTCTATTTTATACCATCCCGATCAGGAAAAGCAAAACAAAACTATTATGATGACATCTCTGGGCTAGCAGCCAATGAAAGTTCAGAGGTTGAACTATAAACCAGTAAGGGTTACAACCTTTCTTTTTCAAATGTTTTCAAAACAAACAAACAAACAAACCCTACAAAGGAAAATTGAAAAGAGAAGCAGATGAACTGGAATATATCCACAAATGCCAACCCATCAATGGTGGGTTTGAACAGAAACAATAGCTTCCCGGCACACTACACAGATTATAACACTGGTTAACATCTTAGCCTTATAAGGATGCTCGTGACCAGTTTATCACATCTCTTCTTTCATTCCTAGCCTGCACACACTACATACCAAAACTCCATGCACCATTCATATGATCATGCACCCACCCTGGTCTTAGTCAACATCTTTCCACCTGCCTTTGTCCCTCAGCAAATATCATTAAAACTGAACATGTCACTTCATCATCATACCCACAAGTTCTTCATTTCTATGGCTATTCATAAAGTCTGGTTGTAAAGGTTCTTCCTGGGCACCAGTTCACTCCATGCATCTGAGGAAGTGGACTGAGGAAGTGGACGCATAGTGCCAGCCTGTAGATGGAGATAGGACGCAGCAGGGCACCATTTTGGCACTCGCCAATCCACATGGCACACACCATCATGATGCCCCTCCGGTGCTGCATCCTCATGATGCAGCACTGAAGGGGTGTCATAAAGCCGCACTGCTGTAGCTATGGTACCCCTTGGAGGGTGCAAAAAGAGGCCATGGCATGAGGCTGCTGCGGCCCCGATCTGGCCAGTAAAGGGGTGGCTGCAAACCACCCCTTTGGGGAGGTATCTACGAAAGCTTATGCTACAACTTCTTTGGGTTAGTCCCAAAGATGCTACAAGAAACTTTTGCTTAGACTAACATGGCTGTGTCTCTGAATTCTACAAAAAGAAGAAATGTGCCATGCAGACAGGCCTGAAGTCAAACATTCAAGCCGACGTATAGTCAAACAGGATAAACTGAGGTGGCAATGCAACAGTTGCAATTCAGTGTAAATAGAGTGCAGCCACTGTGACAGAGGGCAGACAGAAAGACAGAGTGATGTTTCTGCTCCAGTAACCAGAAAACAAAGATGTATGACAAGCATGTTGTTTTAAGCAATCACCTGTGACAAAAAGATTTCAAATTAACCACTGAGAAGAAATATTCCCTTTAAAAAATGCTGTAAGAGAATAAAGAAAGATATGGTGGGAAATCCAGAATAAGTATACAGTGGAACCTTGGTATCCACTGAGGTTTGGTTCCTCCCATCGTATCGCCCACACCATGAATACCAAAATCCACGGATGCTCAAGTCCCATCGAATACAATAGTTAAGTATAATTGGTGTCCTAATGTAAAATGGCAAAAATGGAGCTTTGCTTTTTGGAATATATATATATATATATATATATATATATATATATTCAATCTGTGGATGCTTAAATCTGTAGATTAAAAAATCCATGGATATGGAGGAGTGACTGTAATTTGAAGATAGCAATACTTTGGGTAGACATCTTTGTGAGTGTATTTGAACATGTGGTTCAAGTAGATTCATATATTTTACTTTTTAAAAATGTATTGAAAAGAAGACAAAGTGGAGGAGGGGAGAAGAAAACTGAAGTACATAAGATAGAAACATGGACTAAGCTACTATATACCCTTGGCGGAAGAATGATACACTCCTTCTATCTAGAATGGTCATCCCCTTCCAACAAGCACACAGCTTTGGGAGGGATGCACATGGAGCCAGCCAGTTCAGCCAAATAAGCTCTGGTGAACAATAAATGTTGTTGTTCTGTTAGGAAGGATCGAATTAGGGGAATTTCATTAGCTCAAATATTGCGAGAGGCGTGTCCTAACAACGCATGCAGCGGGGTCGGGTCGCACACACACATTCAATGCTAAAGTAAGGGGGGGTGAGTTTGGGAGTAAAAGAGAATGGATAGAGGCACCTTGGGATATTTACCTTAGGAGTCTTCTCCAATGCAACGGATGTGAGGGATGGTGAATGGTGAGACACGGCCGCAGGAACGGGGAAAGGAGAGAGTGGCCGCAGTGGCTTAAGAGCTGAGTTCCGGCAGGCAAAGCTAACAAGAAGCCCGGCGCCAGTGAGCTTGGCTTCGCTCAAGTGATTTCAGTAGAGCAAAATGCTCAGGGAATGCAAGCTTGGAGCAGGATGCTCTACAAGCAAGGAACTCAGGCTCGGAACTGAATCTACAAGCCCAGAACTTAGGCTCAAACTTGTGCTCTACAAGCCCACTGGAGGCTGGAATCAGGGGTCCTTTTATACCCCTGAACGTATCCTCATCCTATGGCTACCTGGTGAACAAAGGTCTTGATTGCTATCTTTTGTCTAAGCTGAAACCTACACAATGGATACACAAAGAAGAGGTCTGGCACTTTTCAGGGGAAGACAAATATCTAGATGGCAGAGCTGTTAAGACAATCACTCGCTCATTGAGAAGGAGACTACCTCTATTGTCCTCTCTTCTTGGGGTAGCCTGCGAAACTTGTAGGGCAACTCCCAAAACTGGTTGCTTAAGGTTTAAAATGTACCTTTTCTCCTGTGACCAAGCCTAGCAAGCTTGCTGGCTACGTGGTCGGCTCACTCTTAGGGTAATGGCAGCTTGCGATGGGGTCAGTCAGGGGTCATGATTTTTGATCGCTTGGCACCCAAAATTTATATAAAACCAAACTTGGTAACAGTTCTTCTTGTTAAATTTATTTATATCCCACCCTTCTCCCAAGACTGGAACTCAGGGCGGTTTACAACATTAAAAAACAATACAGTTGGCCCTCCGTTTTCACGGGGGATCCATTCTGCCACTGCCACCGCAAAAACAGAGGCTCGCACATATTCAAGCTCCACAGGCTTGAATGGGGTGCACCCCCATGCGCACACCCAGGGTGAGTGTGCCACTGAAAATAGCAAAGGTTGCCCCCCCCACAGATATTCAAGATTTTAAATAATGTTAATAATTTAATAATAATATACAATATTTTAAATAATTTTGTGCATAAAACAAAATTTCTGTACATTGATCCACCAGAAAGCCAAAGTGTCACTATGCCAGTCACCCATGAAAAAAGTTTTGATTTTTGGAATATTTTGGATTTTGGAATTCAGGATAAGGGAAATTCAACCTGTACAAGCTGACTAAATTTCCAAAAATGCATTTGTTGTGCAATGCTAATGGGATCTATAAAGCACAGTATACACTGAACGATCTTCTGCCATTGAATGATACATGGTGAACGTTCATTTATTTTATTTGAAGCTTACCACTTGACAATTCAAGACATACCTCTAAGCCAAATGTGTAAGCCATTTCTATTGAATAGTATACCATCTGGCTGCATGAGAGGGTAAGATGAGACTGTCAAGCCTCCTCCATAGGTTCAGCTGGTATGCAATGTCCATATGGCTCATTCCTTCCCAGAATCTCCCTGGCTGCATCTCTGGGTAAAGAGAGACAATGAGCAATCTTGCACTGCCATGGGTCCATTCTATGGACTCCTGGGATTGCTAGTTTAGGGGTGGTTACTTAGAATTCCCCACCAGATTGCTCTAGTGCCTCATCAAACTACAGACTTCAGGATCCCATAGGATGTGATTTGGTGAGGCACTAGAGCTTTCTGGCTGAAAATTCTAAGCAACCCTCCATAAACTGCAAATCCCACGTAACAGACCCAGAGAAGTTGAAATGGAATCATAGTGTTATACATAATGTGAAAGGGCTGAGGGACCATAGCTGAAACAAATTGCCATTTTGCTTCTCCCTTCCTTGAAATTTGTACAGTAGTAGTGATTTTTCCATTTAGTTCATATGTAGCCCCATTATGTACTAATATGGAAGTCTCAGTATCTGTCCTTAGACTGCATATACACTGCAGAATTAATGCAGTTTGACACTGCTTTACCACCAAAGCTCCATCCTATGAGGTGCTGAGATCTGTAGGTTTTAAAAGGATAGTCAGCCTTCTCTCTCAGAGAGCTCTGGTGCCACAACAAACTACAAATCTCAGAATTTCATAGGATGGAGCCTTGACAGTGAAAGTGTTGTCAAACTGAATTACTTCTTCAGTGTGGCAGCAGCCTTAGTTTTTTCTTCCCTCTTATTACCTTCTTTCATGTCTGTTATAATGGTTGTAGGCCATTATTTCAACTACAAAATGCCTTCAATGTTTTTCCCCCAGAAAGGAAATAGATAACAGAGCTTAGAAATAACACATTAAAAACAATGTGTTATGTTAATTTCTTGGAAGGGTTGAATAATGGAAGGAAACAAGTTCAGATTTTGCTTTTAACTTAAGGTCCATACTCATTAAACTTTTCTACATCCAATAGCACTGTGACTCCTTGTTACTCTTCTGCCCTTATCCTGATCAATGATTGGAGATAAGGAGCTATTTAAAGCCTGAGAAGGTTTTCTAATGAAATGGTCTTTGGTTTGCAAGCCTGGATGTTTTTTCCTTATAACAGGGAGGGGATCTGACAAGGTTTTGCATAGAATATGAGCGCAGGCGAGCAAACTGCCTGTTTCTTTAACATGCAGCAATGAATGTCATAGATTAAAGATATCAGCTATTAACTTAAACAAAAATAGATTAATTTTGGAACTCACTAATGATTAATGAAATTTGATTACAGTATTATTATTTTTTTAAAAAGCTGATGGATCAGGCTGTGGTATAAATAGACTAATTAAATGTATTCTATTTCTGTTTGAGTTGATACTGGAGCACTCTTTTGGGCCTTTGCTGCAGAACTTGGTATTTCCCTTGGTATTCCTTGGCCCTACCACAGAGTTACTGAACCCTCACCCCAGCTATTCCATGCCTACTGGAGAGCATGGCAAAAGCATCTTGTTATATCTCTGAAACCAAACACTGATTCCATCAGTTCCTGAGACCTCTGAAGGACCCTAGTGGACCTCAGTGGATAATGTAATCACTTTAAGTCTGGCTCCAGAGACATAGCCAAACACTTCTGTAACCTTCCTGCCCACCCATCCTCACTTTTTGTCAGGAATATGGGCAGCTTCAGCAGCTCTATAGAAGGTTTGAGGTGGTGGTAAATGGCTTAGAGTAGCATAGTTCTGCATGCAGAACTGCTGTGTTATGCTGAGCCATCCAGGATTGCCATAATTGTAAAGAGTAGGCTTATCACTTTAGGTCTTCTCCCAACCAGCACTTTGAAAAATAGATCATACTGGTCTGGGAGTTGCAGTCCAAAAATATTACCTCACCTCCCGTTCTACTCCAAGTGTAAGCATAGCAGGAGCAGTGAGGAAGCAATGATGAGAATAGAGCCAGTGAGCACAGGCGCACTTTCCCCTATACCATAACAGTAATCGCATGGAGGGGGGATTTCCAGAAAGGGCATGCATGGGGAATACAAAAATTATGTCTTTGAAAGCTGATTTATAAATGCAGATCAGCACTTGGCACTGCAAGTGGCAAGTGATGAACAAAGAGCGCTTGAAAAAAGTCTGCATATACAATCCTGAGAGGATTAAAATCCTAAATTTTCAAGACATCACTGCACACTGTCACAATGAACAATATACGATCAATGAATTTTCAGTCCTTCCAGAATTCAGCACAATGATGTCCTCATCTGCCTGAGAAGATGGCATGAGACCATGGCTGAATCTGCACTGTAGAAATAATGCAGTTTGACATGGGTTTAACTACCATGGCTCAGTGCTGTAAAATCCCGGGATTTACAGTCTTATGAGCTATTTAACCTTCTCTGTCAGAGAATCTCAGGATTCTCTAACATGGAGCCATGCAAGCCAAGTCAAACAGAAATATTTCTGCAGTGTAGATTCAGTCCATGTGAAAAACCAGAGTGCAGTGTGGGAATTTGAGGATCCAGTTAAGTTACCTAGACCCAAGGACAATGTGCAGGTGGCTTCTGACTTCTCCCAGTCCCCACAGACTCAGCCCTCACTCCTCTCATCTATTTCAGGAGCATAGGAGAAGAGTGACATAGGTTCTATAGGTTGGTAAAATGAGTACCTGGATTGTTGGGGACAATTGGCTTATAGATTGTAAACCACTTGGAGTGTGCTGAGTTCACTATTCAGTAGAATAGAAATGTAAATGCTAATGCTATTGCTAAGGTGGTGCAAAATGTAAAACATTCATGAAAGATGTAGGACATTACAAACGAAAAACTAAAAATACTAATGTAAATATAAATTTGTTTCATACAGTTCATTTACAGCTATATTACACATACTATATTGTATTATGTACTAAGCCATATTCTCCTGATGAACTTATCTTCGTTAAAATGCCTTGTTGACTTGCAATATACTTCCAGAATTCTGAGCCAGACAAAGGCTTAAAATTGCACTTTACTAGCAACAAACCCTCGACTGAATCTACATTTAAATGATTCCTTTCATTTCTCCATCATGCTGAAATTAAGGAAAAAACCCTTTCAACATTTGCATTGTGTCCTCAAGCAGCCCATTGCCTAACACCACGTTTGCTGTCCCTTTCCTCCTTTTTCTCTTCAGAGAAACAAATGTGCCCTGAGTTCTGGGGGCAAGTCTTGTCTGGTGCTGCAGCTCCTCAGGGGGGGAAATAACTTTAGAAGGATCCATCATGTCCCCCTATTTGCAGTAAGGACAGGATACCTAGACACATTTCTCAGAGGGCAACAGCAAACATGCTGCAACTCAAAGGGCTTTTTAGTGATGCTCAAAGTAGAGTACATTTTGGAATTCTTCCTAGACAGAAGTTTGAAATGTAAGACATGTTGTCATGTTTGGCATGTTCTGGAAAATTAGATGAACATCTGGTTGTCCTGGCTATAGCCAAGCAGAAAATGAGGAAGAGGAGAAAGTGGTTGTAGGGAGGTAAACCTCTATCTACTGGGATTTTGCTAGGAAAACACTGTTGGGCTCCCATAGACTACGTCAACTTATCATAGCTCCAGTAAACCAGGAAATGAATGGTGGACAATTCCACTGTTCAATGCACTTTTTCTTTCCTTTTATGAAGTCATGGCTACTTGTGATCACCCTGTTATCTTGACTGGTGCTGAAAGGCCTAGAAATAATCCAAAACAACAATTTATTTGCTTCATTCAAAAATCCCAGGAGGTAGGCCATTTGCTGCAAATTGGGAATGGAATGCTGTAGGGAGCAATAGATGGACCACCGCAAACCTAAATGGATTATCTTTCCTCTAAGATAAGGCTTCAGTGCATTAGAAAACCGCCAACAAATTGCTGAAAATCAAACAGACATGCCGCACAAAGTTGCTCTGTTTTAAAAATACCATCTGCTGTTTTATAACTACATGGCAGAAATGTATCAATGTGACACCCAATTTCTATAACAAATCTAAAAAACGAAGAGTGTGCAACAAACAAAATAAATGGTTCTGAAAACCAGTGTGCTTTCATTTCTTTGCACCAAACAAGCTGCATCAGTTTAAGTCTGCTGGTACCCATCAAAAAAGGCCTCAAAACAGCTAGCAGAAGAAACTTCAGAACTATTTGCTATTGTATTTGAGAAACTGGAGAGAAAGGGAAGCAATATTGCTAATATTATGTTCATTACAGTTCTGGTTTTCAGAAACAAAACACACGTGTTGAACATACATGTCTATCTTCAATAAACAAAGAGATCTCACAGCACCTTTCAGACTAACTGAACGAGATGTTCGTAGCATGAGCTTTCATAGACTTGAATCTACTTTCTCAGATGTTCAGAGTCAAAGTCCACAGGAGTAGATGATTAAGAACCGAGGGAATAAAAATAAATTAACATTGAGTTCCTGTAAATATAGATGACATTAAGCAAATGTGAAGGGAACGAATACTAAAATGCAGGCATATGGGAAATTCTGAACCAATTCAGCTGTTTGCTTAGTGCAATTTTATTTGTGTATAAAAACAAGCTAGGGTTATAAATTTGAGTGTGCTCTCTTTACTTAAGTGGTGAGTGATCATTTGGTGTGGAGGATGCTGAGGGTTATACTGCATTAGCATTCATAAAGTGAGAGGAACCCAGTCATGAGGGAAAAAAATTAGATCAATATGTGTTTACTGCAGAAATGCACTTATCTCAGTCCCATCACAACATTCTCTTTTCTCTTAATTATTTTTCAAAGACTCTCTTGCAGATTAATACTGGAAATAGCACAGGCAAGGTGCTCACCGGCTGCCTTAAAATTGGAGGACCTCTTCACATAGAACAACAGGAGTGATGGGAGGGAGAAATTAGGCAGTGTCATATCCTCCAGCATTTCAAAGATGACAATCAGAAGATGTATAGTCAAGCAACATCACTGTGTGGTCAAGGTGGCAGAAATAAGCAAGAAGACACAAGCTAGGACAGATTTCATGTTGCTTTTGCCTGAGCCTACTAGGAAGGGCCCGGTTCTACCCACTCTTCTCATACCTGAGTTAGTTGGGAACAAACAGATTTTACACTTCAAACTCAGTTTGCAGTAACTGAAATAAGTTGAGGACAAAGAGGGAGAGTGGGAAAAGAGGAGAGAGAAACTGGGACATTTTAAAAGGATCAATCAAGACTATCCCTAATTGGCTTAGTGGTTAAGATGCCAATTCTGACAAATGGAAGATCAAAACATTGGCTGTTCAAGGACATTAGTCCCAGATTCTGCCAACCTAGAAGTTCAAAAGCATGCAAATGCAAGTAGATAAATAGGTACCACTTTGGTGGGAAGGTAACATCGTTCTGTGGAGTCATGCTGGCCACATGGCCCGCAGAGCAGTCCTTGGACAACGCTGGCTCTTGGGCTTAATAATGGAGATGAGCACTGCTCTCTATAGTTGGTTACGACTAGACATTCATATCAAGGGACTACCTTTACTTTTACCTTTTTATTCCTAATAAAGTGGGACAGTTGAAGCATATGCAGGATTTCAGCGTCAATTTTATAGGCCTGTCTGGAAGATACTTTGTCAGAAGTGTTTTTGGCAGCGTAACATACAGTACAATTCTATGATTCTAAGAGTAACAAAGGGAGTTTTGGGATTCTATTCCCCAACCAGGGGCCTTTTCACACTATAACACAGTTATAGTCCTATGATTCCAGTTTGAGTGTCATAGTTCCCTCCTATGAATCCTGGCATTTGCAGTTTAAGGTGGGGAGTTTAGGAAGTTCTCAGCCAGACAACTCTAATGCATCATCAAACAACAAACCCGAGGGTTCCATAGGATGCAGCCATGACAGCTGAAGTATAGGCTTAGTGCTATAATTCCAAGTATGAAAAGAGCCTCTATCTACAGCACTAGATAGCTAGATAGCCAGATAGATAGATAGATAGATAGATAGATAGATAGATAGATAGATAGATAGATAATAGTCTGGAACCATTTTCAGAAAGATGTAGATTTTTCTTCCTGCAACCAGTCTGCAACCTTGTCCCAAAATAGTTTATTAAAGACCGGTAGTTAAGAGATGCTTACCGTATATACTTGACTAAAAGTCAACCTCATGTATAAATTGAGGGCAAATTTTTAGGACCAAAATTATGGATTTTGATATGGATAAGATGAGGATAAAATCTAGGAGCATGTAACAAAGGATCAAACCAATGATGTAAAGAAAAACAATGCCAAAGAACTTACAAAATTATAGCAGGCATAACTGTGCTCAAAATAAAGGCTGGATGGATGAGAGAATAGAGGGGGACTAGAGATTGCAGGACAGATTATAATTTTGCCTTTCACCAGAAGACGTTTTTTGTTTGTTTGTTTTTTAATAAGAGTTAAACCACAGTACTTACAGTACCTATATTGACCCGTGGATACGTCAACTCAATTTTTTTTGGATGAATTTTTTGATTAACATTTCTAGACTTATACAGGAGTATATACAGTATTTTTCCAAGAGACTAACAGCTCCCTTGCAAGTATTGGAGAGTTGCTCCCAAAGAGAAGACAACAAAGATGTTTTCGTTCTTGAAACTTCACTTTAGGGGTGGAACTACAATAATGCATTTCACTTCATCCCTTCGGTACTAACCCTCCAGTGAGAACAGGGGCAAAGCAATACAAACTGGTTACAAAGGGATCTTGCAGCATCTTTGAGACTAACCGAGCAAAAGAAGTTTCAAAGTTAGCTTATCTCAGGCCCGTTACAGACGGGCCTATAGTACGGACTGGGTCCGTACTAGGGTTAGAAAGGGGCATCACTTCCAGACGCCCCTAACCCTAATACGAATCAAGTCTGTACAAAATGAAGGCTCCTGTTCCACACAGCACATATGACACCGTGAGTGTGCCATTGGCGCCTCATGGCGCCATAACCATGACGCAAAGAGAAGCCCCATTTTGGCGCTTCTTATTTGCAGCACGGAGGAGCCTCGCGATTTGGACTCTGGGGCTCCTCCACGCTGCAAATGACGGCGGTGGCAGACCACCCGTTCTGGGTGGTCTGTAAGGCGCCTCAGTTAGTTTCAAAGGTGTTCCTGGGGCAAGGAAAAGACAGGTGTACTACATTTCAGAGCACATCCTCATTTCTTCCCACCCCAATTTTGAGACCACATCTTCTTCTTGGTCTGAATAGTCCCCCCTCCCTCCCTTTCCTCTCTAAGTGGCAGAAGCAAAGGGACATCTTTGAACTTGACAGCTGCCAGGCAGTGGGAACTGGGTATGCAGGGCTCTGCAGACATGTAGAACCTTGGCCTGAATTTGATAGAATCACAGAATCCTAGAGTTGGAAGAGACCACAAGAACCATCCAGTCCAACCACCTGCCATGCAAGAACACAGAATCAAAGCATCCCTGACAGATGTTTAAATATCTCCAAAGAAGGAGATTCCACCACACTCCCAGGCAGCATATTCCACTGTCGAACAGCTCTGATCTTCAGGAAGTTCCTCCTGAGATTTAGGTGGGACTTCTTTTCCTCAGGTTTGAATTCCTTGCTCCTTGTCCTAGGACGTAGGACTTAGCCCATGGCTACTAAATCGATTTCCCTCTATCTGGTTAAAGCTTAATTCGGGGCATCCCGATGTAAAGAGGTTGCCACCCAATTGCACCCAAATGAACAACACTTCACGGATCTGCTCATCAGGGCTCTTTTCGGTCTGGGAGTTTTCTGGCTTAAGAAAATGCACACCGGAGCACTCATGGAAGCAGGGATGCACCTGGGATGTATTCAGGTGGCAAATTCAGCAGCAAAAACCTTCTTGATAACATCAGGATGCATCAAATTAAGCTTTAAGCTGTAGAGGCAAATCAATAGTAACGCATGGATAAGCTCACTAGTTCTGGAGCATGGATAACAACCCTGTTCCCTTTTTTATTGACATCCCTATAGATATTGAAGCGACTATCATGTCCCCTCTTAACCTTAGTTTCATCAGTCTAAACTTTCCCAGCTTGTCAACATCCTTCTTGAATTGAGGTGTCCAGAACTGCACACAGTATTCCAGGTAGGCCTGACCAAAGGGGAATACAATGGGTACTGTTCACTTCCCTTGATCTAGGACACTTACTCCTATCAATGCAACCAACTATCACATTGGCTTTCTTGGCTGCTGCATCACCACACTGACATGTTCAGCTGAGGTCACTAAGACTTAGATTCCTTTCACATGAACTGTTGTCTAGCCAGGTGATAATATCACATGATTTGAATGAAACGGTAGCACCAACTGTATCTAAAATTGTTTCACGGATATATTTCACACCAAGTTCCATGTAAAACGACCAAAATAAAAGCACTTTTCTGAAAAAGAACAGCTTGCACAAAGATGTATTGTAACAGAAACAATTTCCCTTGAGATCTGCTGTCCCTGTCTGCACTGAAATCAGCCAAGGAACGGACAGCTGAATCTCAGGGAAGTTATTTTCTGTTGCTAATGGAGCTGAAATTATTACCCTTTCTTCCTGGTCCTCACATGGCCCTTGCTTGCACTGAACACTCTCAGTACACATCTTAACTGACAAGGGAGTAACATCTGAAATAGAATGTGGCTTTGACTATATCTTCACCTTTTTCCCTCATGTATGATTTTAGTATTTTGGCCTGATGAAGAAGTCTAGTGAAGTTTTGAAAGCTTACTTGATGAATTTTCTGCCATTTGTTGGTATCAATAAAGGTATCAATCGTTTATGGATTTTGTATTTTCTTGTATTTTGCTGTATGGCCAACATGGCTACCTTATCATTATTATACTCACATAATGTTTGTCTAAATGATTAAAATACTCATTTCAGTTCTAATAGAATACGATCCGACCACACAAAATTCAAAGGAGTTCCAAACTCTTTGTAGAAGGGGAGAGACTCCTTAAACTAAGCACAAAAAGCTTTGCCATATTTACCAGAGCATTCACAGAATCAATAGAAATGTGTATTATTGCATGTGTGGCCATCCATCTGTTTTGCATGGTTCAGAAGACTGCACTTTCAGCAAAGGGAGGGTAAATAGATGCAAA
>NC_056522.1:362508154-362512092 GCF_019175285.1 Sceloporus undulatus | reverse complement strand
CTGGCGGCAATCGGCGGCAGGACCGGGCGGGGGCCGGTCCCAAGGCCTTGCCGGGCCGCATCCGGCCCGGGAGCCGCAGGTTGCCTACCCCTGGACTAGTCCATAGTTACATGGCAATTATGCAATAACAGCTCATCACTGGACTGAGATGCTGTGCACCCAAATAAACAAACCAATATGCATTTGCACTTTCAGCAATATACAATTGCACACATTCACGTTCAGCTGTGGAAATCATGCGTACACACTGGTGTACAATGTGCATCCATGCACAATGGTGCCACGTGTGAAATTTTGCCCCCACAACTTTGAACTGAATAAAACCATTCCTCAAATTTGGACAAAAAATTGCAACTACTTCTGCAGGAGGAATTGCACCTGTGTAAGACAGCAATAGGATTCCAGTTACCGTACTATATTTGTTTGCTTCATTTATAATTATCTTCATTGTCTTTCTGGAATGGGGAGGTGAAAAAAGTGGGGACAGATATAATGAAAGAGGCTCCCAGTCTTCACAACAATCCTGCGAGGTATGTTAACTTGAGATATGGTGACTGTTCCAAGGTTACTCAATGAATTTAATTTATTGGATGAGTAGGATTCAAACAAGAGTCACCTTAGTCATTGTCTGCCACTTGGTCTCCATTGTAGTGCATCTTAGCCTTTACTCTCAATCTTAGTGGGGTACACAGATTATGATATTACAATGGCAGCAGATCCCACATGGATGAAAAATGGAAAGTTTTCTTATTTTCTGCTTGAAAAGAGCTATGACTGCAGCTCAATGGCAGAGGACATGTGTTGTACACATAAGATGCCAAGTTCAATTCTTGGTGTCTGAGGTTTGAGTTGCGAGGGGAGGAAATTGTGTAAAAAATTAGATAACTGCTGCCAGTTAGTGTACTGTAGACAATACTAGGCTAGATATCATCTGTCTGACTTCCTATATTCCTTCCTACTTCATTCAAATGTCTCAAAAGCATACCTGTTCTGTAAAGATATTGACACAAATCCACCTTACCCACCCACTCATTCTCACATCATACATAACTAAGTATCTAACCAATCTAGGTAACTGATTTAACTGCATGTTCTTACTCTGTTTACCCATGCTTTCCACTTAGGGTGCATCTACACTGCAGAAATAAAGCAATCTGACACCACTTTAACTGCCATGGGTCCAAATCCTGTAGAATTTTGGGATTTGTAGAGGCACCAGAGTGGCTCTGACAGACCAGGCTGAATGCTTCACCAAACTACAAATTCCATAATTCCATAATTAAAGTGGGGTCAAACTGATTTATTTCTGCAGTGTGACAATAGCTGAAAAGGATAGAAGAAGAAAGCATGGGTATAGCTAAAGACATTTCCTCCATAAAAATTAAAATTGTAAGCTTCTCAGAGTAGGAACCTGTTTCCCTTGTATTCTTTAAGCCGTTATGGAGCTATAAGTCGACCTCATCTATAAGTCGAGGGCAGGGTTTGAGGCCAAAATTTTGTATTTTGATATGACCCGTTGATAAGTCAAGGGTAAAACTTGGGGGCATGCAACAAAAGATCTAAATGATGAAGCAAAGGAAAATGATGCCAATGAACTTACAAAATTCTGGCAAGCATAACTATTTGGGCTTACCCTAAAGCCTGGATGGTTGAAAGAGTAGGGAGGTCAGTGTTTCCAGGACACCAGGGGATGGTTCCCTTTTTAAATAAGTGTTAAAGTATAGTATTTACATTGACCCATGGATAAGTCGACCCAGGTTTTGGGGTTCAATTTTTTGACTAAAATTTCTAGACCTATACATGAATATATACAGTATATCCCACCTACAACTTCCCAGTCTGGCAGGGACAGTCCTGATTGTTCTTCTGTCCTCCCAGTTTCCTTTTAAAATGGCACAGTTTCTCTCTCCTCCTGCACTTTTCTCCTATATCACAGCTTACTTCAATTGCAAACTGAGTTCAAAATGCAAAAGAGGTTTGTATTCAATTAACTCAGCAGGAAGGAGGGGACAAGATGGCTTGAATCTTGTCTTTTTTCCAATAGGCTTAGGCAAAAGCAAACTTCTGCAACCACTCCTAGCCATAACCTGTGCCATTTTGACGACACACTGATGTCCTTTGGCCACACATGTCCCAGTTTTCATCTGTGAAATGTTGGAAGGTATAGATATCATGGTAAGCACATAGCATGAAAGCATGTATTGTGGCAGATATTAGGAGTACAACTTCAAAAATTTCCTTTTCTGGACTACAGCTCCCAGAATCCCCCAGCCATCATGGGAGTCCAAAAACCTTCTGTTTCCACGGTTTGCTTAACATTCATTTTGCGTAGACAAGAGCCAAAAAGCAACTTTAGGAATAAATCCTATTGTTAGACTCAATTAGAGAAAATTCAACTGTGGGACCTTAGTAATTTAACACTCGTGATTCCCATTGATTGAATTATACTGTAGCTTGGATTTAGAGCATAAATTAGACCAGGGAAGGAGATTATTTTCTAGCTGGAAAGCTGGTAACCAACACTCAGCTAAACTAAGATGTGTTATGTTAATACTCAGCTTTTCTTCTAAGTATAGTGTCCATACCCCATTCTACAAATAGGAAGCTGGTGTTCTCAAAATAAGAAATTATTTGGTGACTGGCACCAGACTGGGCAGTCTAAAAATACTGATTTATATCTATTTCAGGCAAAGTATATTCAGTATACTTAGGAAGTGGAATTTATCTTTGTGTGACTTCATCATCTACAATAAGGGATTCTTCAGGAGGGATTTTACCAGCCAACACTCTCAACTGTATGTTCAGATTATTGGCATGTTTCCTTATCCTTTTTTTTAATGGCCAATCCTCAAAATAAAGTTTACTGTTGTTTTTAATGTGCCTTGTTTTAAATGACAAAAGCTGCTGTCAGCTTCAAGGAGCCAAGTAAGATGGAAACACTAGGGAGAGAGGAAAGTGAAAGAGAGAATATTTTGTGAGATTGTATGGAAACCACCTATGACCACAATGTCTGGGTGCCTCAGAGTCTGTTTAAAAATAAACAAATATCCATGACCTCCAACAGTTGACTAAAGAAAATAGATGCACTGGTTTCCCCTAACATGACCAAGGGATTCAGGCTAGGGCAGTATAAACAGCCCTCTTCAATGGAGTCTGGCAATGTCACTCACTAGCATTCCCAAGATGATGGACAATTGATAACAACATTAAAAAAAAATTGGCTGGCTGGTTCAGCAGTTATAATATTGTAAGCTGGACATATGATATCATAACGGTTGAGGATTCTTGTTTACATTTATGAATTATTAAATGCAATACCTCTTTGCACGAGTGATTCTCTGTCCTCCATTCTCCATTTAACACTCACATTGTGGTTAGGTCCAGTAATTCTCTGCTTCCAGAAGCTAAGAGACAACTGAGCATGTGACTGTTCCCACTACTGGTAGACATCTCCTTACGCTTTCAATGTGAGCCAAAGTTCCAGCATTACTACACTTTCTCCACCAGCAATACATTGGATATTAGGTTTAATGACCTTGAAAATTTTTTGGATGCTTTAAGATTGGTTAGTACTTAAGTAGGAGATTATAATAGAATACCAGAGATCTCCAAATAGACTCTGAAACCCTTGCTCCAGGGAACCCACAGCTCCCTTGTTGCAGTACCTCCACCATTTTCCAGTCTGTTTTCAGGTGCAATTTTAGCATTTACATTTCTATACCACTTCATATGGAACTAAGCAGTCTCTAAATGGTTTACAATATGTAAGCCAATTGCCACCAACAGCTGGGCACTCATTTTACTGACCTACAAAAGGATGGAAGGTTGAGTCAACCTTACAGCCCCCTGGGATAGCACTTATATTGTGGCTGCAGTACTAGCAATAATAATAATAATAATAATAATAATAATAATAATAATAATAATAATAATAATAA
>NC_056522.1:362466414-362508144 GCF_019175285.1 Sceloporus undulatus | reverse complement strand
TAATAGATGTTTATTTATATCTCCCGCTTCTCTCTTCGGATCAAAGTGGGATTACAGCAATAAAAACATCATAAAAATACATACACAATACAAAATACATCAATCAACAAATAGAAAGGGAAAAGTTGTTACAGTATTGTTCACAGTCGTAAGGATAGAGTCATCATATTCAGTTGTTCAAAATCAGATTAGAGGAGATCCGTTGATTAGGCCCACTGGAAGAGATTTAACCACTGCACTTTAGGGGATCCTAATTCAAAGTGCTGGTTATAATCTACAAAGCATTAAGCAGCTCTGGTCCAGCTATAAGATAGATCACATCATCCTATACAAACCAGCCTATTTCTTGAGATCTGGGAAGGCCTCTCTCTCTTTATCCCACCATCCTCAAAGGTACATCTGGTGGGAACCTGAGAGAGAGCCTTCTCAGTGGCTGTTCCTAGATTGCAGAACTCTCTTCCTAAAGACGTTAGCATGGCATCCCCCTTGCTATCCAAATTAATAGGGAGCGTTTGGCAAGCCTCTGGCATGTCTAATTGGCCCCTGTAGACATGCCAGAGGCTTGCCAAACCCTCCCTATTAAAGGATAGCAAGAGGGATGCCATGCTAACTTCTTTAGGAAGTCCCCCCCCCATCCTCACGGAGACCTGTCCATACAATGCAGGACCAAATTCCCAATTTGAATGCAGAATGTTTTCACAAGGAAATTTGGTGTTTCACATCAAGACCATTCTTTTCCTCCCTTAACCTGTTTAGAATAACTCACCTTTTCCTCCTGGTTTTCCAGAAAAATCTGGAGCACCTCTGCAGTGATGCAGGGCAACTGTTCACACACATGTCCCCGCGTGGTTTGCCTGGTGCCAAAAACCACTGACACAAGTCGATTCTGCAAGATCACAATGAGAACACCCAGCCATGTGATCAATGCGGGGCGCCATGTTTCTGACCTCGGAACAACTCATGCCAATGGCAAGTGGTGGCAGATGACACAGCAAGAACACGAGTGTGAGAGAGCCACCTGGTGTCAATAGGAAGGTGTGGGACATGGGAGATATGGAGCAGAACCAGGAGCAGTAGTTCCGTTTTTAAGGGTTATGCTTTGAATAATTGTATTGTTGTTTTTAGTTATATTAACTTTTGCATCTTGGAAAACTTAATCAGGACTCCAACGTACTGATTTGTCAGGGACAGTCCCCAACATTTTTCACTTCCTAACTGCAAGTTGTGCTCTGCAGTTTCCATACAAGTGAATTGTCTTCACAGAGAAGAATTTTTTTTAAAAGGGAAATAGACCAATCTCACCTTTAGAGGTATCCAGTGTACTGTGGCTGCTTCAACCATCTTGAAACTCAATTACTTTTTCATCATGTGTTGATCCAGTCACTCGGTTAAAAGACTGAGCAAATCATGGAGACTTCCTAGCAGTAGAGTTGGCATGGGGAAGTAGGATGTTCCTTCATTTCACCTCTCCGGAGGAAACAAGAGCCATTGTTCCTTTAGATCAGAATGGAAATCCAGCTGCAGTCTCCACTTCTGAAATTTCATAGTCCTCTCCTGTCCCAAACAGGAACATAGGAAACTCTCAAGCTGGCCAGGGCATTTTTTGTGGAGGCAGAGCAGCAAACATCACAGGCTTTCTCAAGTGAGATTCACACATCCTCCAGTCATCCCTATGGTAGGGACAACCTTATTAATCCTCCGCTCTCCCACATTTTCATCTGCTTTTAAAATGTCTCAGTTTCTCCCTTTTCTTCCCAGCAGCTTACTTCAGTTGCACAAATTGAAGTCAAAGTGCAAAAATAGCTTTCTCTCATTAGATTATGTGTTTTTGTAAGGGAAATATGAGCAAAGTTTTTCCCTTCCGAAAGGTCTTGGTATGCCCAGCAACAAAAGACTGCAGAGTTCGAGATGTGGTCCAGAGTAGACACAGTTTATTTACCGATCGGGGCTGGCAGCACACCAAGAAGTGAATCCAAAACTGCCGCACCTTGCTTTTGATCTTCACATTCTATACATTTTCCTACTCTCTATATCCTAGGCATAAGCCATTACAAAAAGCAAGAACAGCCAACTACCTAATAAGGGGCAAGGTTCAAAGGTTTCGAGTTAGGCTTGAAGTTACTAGCAAGGAGTTTCTTCAGCCGTTGCCTTGCGAAGGAAGCTAATTAACGAAATAGGGTTGCGGTCAGGCCCACTTACAGGATGAGAGGTTGTAGCTTCAATTGCTTAAGCAGAGCTGTCTGTGGCAACTTTGTCCCTGTTTCTCATACAAATTGATAACGATGAACATAGCTATTTCATATTTATAAACTTCAAACCTCTCATTTTGACTTTTGTTATGTTTTAATTCAATTTTATACTGTTTAAAGTTATTTTAATTTTTTTTTTTTTAAAAAATGTTTTTAAGGTGGTTTTTTATCTTGTGAGCTACTTGGGTCTCTTTTTGGGAGAAAGACAGCATAAAAATGAAATAAAGATTGATTCCCAGAAAGGGGAAGGAGATATTGCCTTGCCATTATGCTCAGAGCAAAGCAAACCCTGCTGCCTCTCCTAGCTTCCTGTGTTCCTCAATAATAACTTTGGACTGCTTACTGATGTCACTTGAGCAATGAGTCCAATAGGCCACATGTGTCCCATCTGTGAAATGTTAAGAGCAGTGATGGCAAAACGTTTAGAGGTCCGAGTGCCCAACCGCACTCAAAACCCACTTATATATCACAATGCCATATCCCTCTGCTTTCTAGTAACAAACTTTGGTGAACTCTGTGCTGGGCAAGGGTATGTGTGCCCACAGAAAGGGCTCTGAGTGCCACTCGTGCCATAGGTTCGTCACCAATGTGTTTAGAGGGTATGAAACCCATCCCTCTTCAAGTAAAATTCACAATCTTCCAAGTCTGCCCAAGCTATTTTGATGAGGCTCCCCAAGCATCCCAAGCAGTAAACTCAAAAACAGCATTTTAAAAACCGAGTTGCTAACTTTCATCCTACCCCAAATCCACTGCCTGAGTGTGCGAACATAACATAATAATTTGGAAACTGAGTAGAAAAACATTTTGTTTCAAGAGTTGGTGAATATGCAGATAAACAACAAAGAATGGTTAGGAAATGTAAGTGAACACAATGCACAACAAAGAAAGTGTTATCTCCCCATGTTATTCTTCTCACACAATGTGCTGTTTGTACAGTACCCTTTTGATTTTGCATGTGCTGATGAAGCTGTCCACAACACACACACACACATACACACACCCACTTCCGTCCACTGTGCTAACTCCTGCCCACCTACTAGGAGTGCAATGCACACATGTGCTAATAATAAAATAATAATAATAATGATGAGATGAGATGATTATTTATAGCCTGCCTTTTCCCGAAGAATAAGGTGGGGTTACAAGCAGAAACACAAGTAAATACAGTAAGGATAAAATATACATTTAAAAAATAATCCACTACTCCTACACACATCCCAATCTAACAAACAAAACAATATAAATAAATACAATATAGCTAAAAAGATTAAACTAAAAATTAAGGTAGAAATTAAGCAAGAGCAATAATTCGCAGGTAAACATGGGCGATCCGTATCAAACAGTAAAATAATAATAATAGAGGGAAGGCTAATCTGGAAAGCCTGCAATCCATCTTACCAGCCTCTTTAAAGGCTGCTAGTAGTAATGTGCCGGATCTCCTCCAGCAGGTCATTCCATAGCCTAGGAACAGTAGATAAGAAGGCCCTCTGGGTTCCGCGCCACTGATCTTTTAGGCTGCAGCATTTTTCTCAGAGACTTTAGGGGAGGATTGTGTGGAATCTAGTGCCATTTCAAATTGGCTTCGGGCAGGATACGGAGTTGAGACTGTCATGGTCGCCTTCAGTCGATGATCTCCATCTGGGCTCCCCAGGGAAGTGTGACCCTGTTGTTGCTCTTGGATATCTCAGCAGCCCTCGATACCATAGACCATGGTATCCTCTGGAACCCTGAGGGAGTTAGGCATTGGGGGCACTGCACTCCAGTGACTCTGGTCTACCTCTTGGGCAGATTCCAGATGGTATGCTGGGGGACAGCTGCTCCTCTAAGAGAGAGCGACATCTGGTGTCCCTCAGGGGCGCCATTCTGTCCTCCCATGATTTTTAAGCCACTGGGTGAGATCATCCGGAGACATGGGGCCGACGGTGCATCAGTACGCTGATGACACCCAAATCTATTTCTCTATGTCTCTAAATACTGCAGTTACTAGGGTGGCATCTCTCCTCTGCATGCCTGTCTGGGTCCGTAATGGGCTGGATGAGGGAAAACAAACTCAGATTGAATCCAGAAAAACGGAGATACTTGTGATTAGTACCCCAGTTCCGGGATGGAGATTTTGTCAATCAGTCCTGGACAGGGTCACACTTCCCCAAAGGACGAGGTCCACAGTTTGGGAGTATACCTTGATCTGTCTCTGCAGCCTGCTCATATAGAGGCGAGGGCCAGGAGTGCTTGGATGCAGCGTCGGTTGATATGCCAACTGTGTCCCTACCTGGACCGAAAGGACCTGAAGCAGTGGTACTTGCACTGGTACTCTTGTTGATTTCTGTAATGGCTCTACTTGGGGCTACCCTGTACCAAGTTTGGAAGCTTCAATTGGTTCAAAATGCGGCAGCCAGATGGTCAGTGGGACAACTATTTGGTCCAATCTAGTTGTCCTGGTGACCAATCTGGCTGCCGCATTTTGAACCAATTGAAGCTTCCAAACTTGGTACAAGGGTGCCCCAAGTAGAACGCATTACAGAAATCTAAACAAGAGATACCAGTTCAAGTACCACTGCCACCAGTATTGAAATTTCTTCACTGGCTGCCAATTAGCTTCCGGGCACAGTACAAGGTGTTAGTTATTACCTTTAAAGCCTACATGGCTCAGCCAAGGTACTTGCAGGAAAGCCTCTCCCACATAATCTGCCCCGCACTCTTAGAACATCTGGGAAGTTTTTATTAGAACATCATAATACCAGGTTATGACAACGTCCCATAGGAACATTCACTGCCACCATCCCAAAATTGAGGAATGCCTACCGGAAGAGATTCATCTATCACTACCTTAGAGCCTTAAGAAGGACACTCAAGACAGATCCTTCTGGCGAGTTTTATCCAATGGGACTCCATATAAAAGGTATGATGATTGCCCCACTCGACATGATTGTTGGCTAATTGTTAAATTGCATTTTGTTAGAGAACTAATAGGAATGTTGGTGAATTCAGTATTAGTGTTTTATTGTTTGTATTTTGTACTATGTATCATTTTAATGATGTAATCCCACCTCGATCTGTGGAAGAGGGCGGGAAATATAATAAACATCATCATCATCATACATTCATCATTATTACCAGCCGAAGCTGATACAGACAGAGAGAAGTTATGGAGTATCTGAGAAAGGACTAGATCCAAGGGAGAAGTTGAAGAGAGAATCAACCTGGAAGCTTTAGTCTACAGCTGCTCATGTCCAGGAGATTCCAAGCAGGGAGACAAGCTGTCCCATATTGGGTTGAAATAATTTGTCAAAATTTATCGCTTCAAGTCTTGAACCAAAGTATATTTACTTCTTTCAGCTGCAATGTTTATATGCCCAATATGGTGGCACTCTGTAGCTAATGAAGCCGGGTGTTCCTCAAAGCAAATGCAAATGCAGCTGCTGCCACTTCAAATACAAGAGTAACATCCTGTTCTCAACGCCATCTCTTCAAAGCATTCTGTGCCAGTTGAGCATGCTCCATCCTCATTAACAGGGCAGAGGGGTTGCCACAGAGGAAAAGTTGTTTTTCCTTTACAGTTTTTTCCCCTTTCCCAGCAAATACTGAATCTGTGTTCTCCCAACCATCATCTGCCCAGCTTTTGATACCTCCCTCTTGTCTGCAGTTGGAGATTATTTACATTAAATTCAAACCTAGATAAGTGAAAATTGAAACAGTCAATGAGTTCCCATACCTTGGATCAAATATGGATCAGATGGTGATTGCAGTCAAGATATTAGAAGAAGACTAGGATTAGGAAGTGAAGCTATGAAAGAACTGGACAAGATCCAAAGTGCGAAGATATAGACTCAAAGTGTGTTCAAAGGAGGATTGTCCAAGCCATGTATTCCCATCAACACTACGGATGTGAGAGTTGGACAGAGAGAAAAAAAATAGAAAGAAAATCACTCATTTTGAGATGGTGCATTAGAAGAGTGCTGGAGATTCACGACAGCCAACAAACAAACAATTGGTCCTAGAACAAATCAAGTCCAAACTCCCCCTGAAAGCCAAGATGACACAATTGAAGCTGTCATACTTTGGCCATATCATGAAGAATGCGTGATCATTAGAAAAGACAATGTGCTGGAAGGGTAGAGGGCAGTAGAAAGGGAAGACTGCATCAAATGGCTAGACTCAATCAGGAAGGTCACACGTCTGAACCTGCAGACTTGAAACCTGGAGCCAAACCTCAGCAGATACCAAGGGTCCCTATACTTGCAAAAGGCTGTGGAGAGCTCACACCTTTGTTTTTAAGGAGGCCTATGCTTCTAGAAACCTCAGAAACACAATTCCTACAAAAACAAGGCAAATGTGTCCATTTCAAAAATGTTTGCCACCACAGCAAATATGGCAGAAGGGACAGGGGAGAGGGAAGACAGACAGGCACATCCACCACGTATGATGCCTTTAACTTATCATCTTCATTGATATGGGTTGTGTGAGGTTTTCATGTTCATCCAAAGTCGCATGTAAATGAACCATCATTTATGACTTTCTGCACTTCAGAGCAAGACTTTCTCTAGAGCCGGTAGCTCTGATTATCTCTCTTTGCTTGCCTGTCAGACAAAAGACACGATTTTTCCCAAGCAATCTGTACTCAATTAGGTCCGTGCAGGGAGGGGGAGATATACTGCAGCTTTGGTCGTCGAAATTGCTGGTGTATCATATGGAAAGAGAGGGAGCATTGCTCTCAAAAAATTTTAAAGCGTATCAAAAAAACAAGTTAGAACCAATACACCAAAAGTAACAGTAGACTGCAAACCTTCTCACTCTTTCCCTAATCACATCTTTGTAATGTTTAACACACAAGAAGATTATGGGATATGATCACAGATAGGCAACCAAGCCAGTGCAATACATCTCCCATTAATCAAAAGAGCAGGCACATTAATTTCCTTTAGTCTTTCGGAATCTTCTTTCTTTGCTCATTATGGCATGCATGCAACATCCTTAACTTTTTCCCACCAATTGAGAGAGCTGGCACCTGTTTTCATCAGACTGCAGAGAGATTGAGGCTATGTTTAACATCTGGAGTGAGGTTTGAGATGGATATTCCGTATCCAGGATGACTGCAGAAAGGTTAAGTTCTTGCCTGGCCCTTACTGTATGCCATTGACTCCTCCCTCATAATAAGGACCCAGTCTTGGGTTCTATCCCACAGGAGATGGGAGAATGAAGAGAGATGGCTAGGGAGAAAAGGTTCAGATAATAACTTCCCTTGTCCAGGGTGAGCAGATGTCCTCCTTTTCCAGAATATGTCTATAATTCAACCTTCTGTTCAGAACTGGAATTCCGAAAGGTCCTCCATTTTGAGCATAACTAGAAGCATTATTTATATTTAGATTAGTTTTAGATTTAATTTGTACTGTCCTACATTTTCTTGAATTTCCTAATTTGTGGTGCCATGTCACCCTTTCTGGTTGGGGCATCTGGTCACCCTACCTTCTCTGCCCCTTTTCTGCTTCCTTAGGCCTTAACACACAGGCACAGAAGTAGGTCGTTCGCATTGACCAGATGCGTATTCGCTCATATCGCATTGTTATTCACACGCGCGCTCTTGAATATGCTTTGCCGATTCATATTTGCGTCATATGCGTCGTTCATTCACACCTGGGCATCCTCACATTGAGGTTTTGCGAATCAGCCAATGCGTATTCAGGCAAGTGAGGCAAGTGGATTGGATAACACACACCAGCCCCAAAACAATTGGTATAGCCGATGCGCATTGGAAACCTTGCGCATGCTCTGTGGGGCTCTGAAAGGGGGCAACATTTTTAACTTCCAGGGTGAAGAATGAGGTCACTGTTTAGCGTGTAATATCGCGAGAATTGCTGCCTTTAGCACTTACAAAAGGGGTATGCACCATCTGTATATGGTGTGTGTTGTGTGTGGGTGTGTGTGTATCTGCACATACATAAAACCTACATACATATTTATATATACCTGGTACCCCGGGTTACGAAATTATTCGTTCCGCCGCCGCTTCGTAACCCGGGATACTTCGTAAGCCGAATAGCCCATAGCGCTAATGGGGAAAAAGCCGCGCTGCGCCGCGGCTCATTTGAACAGGCGCAGAGGTTTTTTTCGTAACCCAAAAACCTTCGTAAGCCGAAACAATAATCCCATGGAATTTTCGTATCCCGAAAATTTCGTAACCTGGGTATTCGTAACCAGGGGACCAGTGTAAATACACATAGTGGTGCAGCCAAAAGTGAGAAGCCTTTTTTTGTTGTACCAACATTTGTCGGTATGAGTGTTTATATATATACACACACACACACATATATACACACCACACAAACACACACACATATATTCAAAAACACACTTGCCACAGCCAAAAGTGTGATGCCGTATTATATGTTAAACACACATCTGTCTGCTTAAGTGTTTATATTGTGTGTGGTGTGTGGGTGTGTAACACAACACACACACACACACAGATATACACACATACACATGTGGTACTGCAAAAGTGTGAGCGTATTATATGTGTACACACACAGCTGCTGTGTGTGTGGGTGGTGTGTGTTGTGTGTGTGTGTGGGTATACACATACATATACAATACACCACATGCATACAACACACACACACAAAACTGTGGAGCAGCCGAAATTGTAATGCTGCATGTATAGCTACACACAACATCTTTGTGTGTGTCTGTGTGTGTGTGTGTGTGTGTGTGTGTATATATATATATAATATACCACACATAAACACACACACACACAATATATATACAACACACACACACAAGCTGTGGAGCAGCAAAAGTGTATGCTGCATGTATATGCTTACACCAACATCTTGTGTGTGTGTGGTGTGTGGTGTATATATATACACAACATATCATACACACACACACGCACACACATACATACACACCACACACACACACACACACAACTGTGGAGCAGCCGAAAGTGTAATGTGCATGTATATGCTTACACACACATCTTTGTTGGGTGTGTGTGTGTGTAGATATAATACACACACACGTAATATACATATATACACACATAACATACACATATATATAATATATATATACACACACACACACACCACACATAAACTGTGGAGCGCCGAAAGTGAATGCTGCATGTATATCCTTACAACACACACTTTGTGTGTGTGTATGTGTGTGGTGTGGTGTGTGTGGTGTGTTTGTGTGTGGATACATACATATACATATAACACACATATACATATACATCCCCCCCCCGCACAAAAGTTTCGGCTTTATCTCGTTCAGTGAAAATCACTCCCCAGCCCCAGCGGTTGTCCTGAAAGGGGAAAGGGCCAACGGAGGAGAAGGGGGAAATTCCAGCGCAGCATCATGGGAATTTGTAACCGGTGGTCTTCAGGAGAACCAGCGGATTGGATGTACACACCAGCCAAAGCAGCAGATGTTTCGCATTGGCCATCAATACGATCCCGCCGATCCACTAATTTTGCACACTCGCAAAACGAGAGCCGGCTTGCCATTCAAGTTTCGGAACCCAGCCGTGAATACGCATTGGCCAAAGCGTATTCATGTTATATCGCATTGGTCAATACGTATTCTGAGCTCACAGGTGTGGAACACCAATGCAATATAACGCGAATACGCATCGACCAATGCGAACTGACCCTACTTCTGCGCTCAAAAAATCCCTGTGTGGTAAGGTCCTTACTCAGACGTGTGGCTATGGGGATGGGGATAAGAACCACAGCAGGATTATATGATCCTAGTGGTCCTTGGTATCCACTGGGATTTGGTTCCAGGACCTCCCATGGATAACAAAATCTATGGATGCTCAACTCCCATTAAATACAATGGCATAGTAAAATGGTATCTCTTATATCAAAAAGAAAATCAGTATGTAAAGGGATCTTGTAGCACCTTTGAGACTAACTAAAAGAAAGAAGTGGGTAGCATAAGCTTTCCTAGACTTGAGTCTACTTCCTCAAACATGCTTCTGAGGAAGTAGTGTCAAGTCTATGAAAGCTCATACTACCAAATTCTTTCCTTCAGTTAGGGATGAAACAGATCAGCCCTTGAAAGAGCCGAGTGGGCAACATGGCAACCACATGCTGCAGCCCCACTCTGGCTTTTTTTCCCAGTGCAAAACAGGGCAGCAAAATGCCACTCTTTTTTATGCTGGAAAAAGGGTGGCTTTTCCATCACCGCCTTGGCACTCCTGCAGCATGCAGCATCTAAACCCATACCGCCAGAGCACCAAAAAGCTGCCCCCATGTGAGCAGCGGAGCAGTGTAATGCTGGTTTCGGGGTGGTATGGGGACGTGCATCGTATGTATGCCATGGCCCCATGCTGCTGGGAAGTTCCTGAAAATAAAAAGGTGTCAGTTTTGTCCCCTTTACGTTTCCTTTATTTTCGTGTTATTTCTGTTTTGCCGAAACATCGTGTGAAAAACCTCCTGCATTTGCGGGTTTTTTCTCCTTTACATCTACTTTAAATCCCATTTCTCAGCAGGATTCCTCCAATGTGATAAGATTCATAGATTCTACGATTCTTTGAAAAAATACTGCAAATACAGGGATATGCTCTCTGCTTCACTCAAGTGGCTGATTCAGATATTACACCTTGACAATTCAAGAAACATGACAAAATAATCCTTCTCCAGCCACCAAAATGCTTTGGACTGCAACCCTGATACAATCCAATTGCAGAAGGATGTGCATATTTCTAAAATGTGTAGTTATTGCTGCACTTTCAAGTGATGTTATAATATTGAGCAGCTTGCTGTTTTAAGCAGCCAACACATACAGGGATGTGGTGGCTCAGCGATTAAGACACTGATTCTGACAACTGCAAGATCGGAAGGTTGGCAGTTTAGGACAACCAAAAGGTGCAAAATGCACACGTTTTCCAAGCTCACCGGCTTCTCCATCTAGCACAGACATTAAAAGTGGAGGGTGACAGAGTCAGATCTTTCTTGAGGTGTTAAAACTGAGTTTAAGATGGTGCTGGAGGAAAGTTTGATACAGCTAAAAGTCATACTCCCTTGTTGGCCATGAGGCATTTGGGATACATGAGCAAGGCAAGGCAGTACATTTTTTTCTCCATTGTTCCTTTGAAATCTAGGCCACATCTGTCCTATATGAGATTACAAACCCCCTTTAGGCAGAAGACAGTAAGTCCCTTGAGAAGACTCTGTACAGACACATCCGGAGACAAATTTAGGAACTGTAAAAGATAATAGCAATAACATTTCTATACCACTTATCATAAACTAATGCTCCCTAAGTGGTTTAAAATGTGTAAGCCAATCGCCCCAACAAGCTGGGTACTAATTTTACCAACCTATGAAAGGATGGAGGGCTAAATGGACCCTGGAACCCTGCCTGGGATTGAACTCACAACCTTGTGGTTGCAGTACTGGCATTTAACCACTGCACCACCAGGGCTCCTTTTATGTACCCTCAAGGCTCCTCCTGCCAATGATTGCCAATATCAAATTGTTTAGTTGGAAGTCATAACCACAAAAAGTGAATATCAGTCCATGTGCTTCAGGATTCCCCTGATGCAACTGAATGCACTATTTTCAAATCCAGAAGATGCTGCATCTTGGCCATGCAGCAAAATAAAGCAAAATAGAAAAAAAAAACATATTGGTGATACTGTTCTTAGGCCAACTGAAAGGTGCAAAATACATTACACAAGCATTGAAAGCTCACCATCTTAAACTCCTCCATCTTAGAATCAGCTTTAACATCTCAAGAAAAATGCTGCTTTGTGACCCTTCCTCAACACATTTCCTCTCTGAAATGACCTTTTAACATCCATTCCTGATGAAGAAGCCTGTGAATGTCAAATGCATAATACTTTTTGCATCTTTTGGTTGGCTTAATAAAGGGACCACTACAATGTGTTGATTGGGAATTATAGTACCATTCCTAATGTGTTGATTGGGAATTATGGGAGTCATCATAGTCCAAAACATCTATAGGACACTGAGCTGCTGACTCTTCAGCCGAGAAAAACAGGACATAAGATGAGTAAAGAAAGAAAAGAAGGTAAGAACATGGGTTTTTTTTTAATTTAAAAAATGACTATATTCTGTGATTTGATTTTGTGAGGGCTTTATTACTGCATCCACCTCAATAAAATGATCCTGTCATTTTCAGTCTCTTAGCCATACAGTGTATGGATAGTGTGTTACTAACACAACGGTAGTATTTCTTTCAGTCAAGCTGTTCAGGAACCAAGTCTACAGTGTATGTACAGGGAAGAGGGATAATATTAGCAAAGAACAATGCAGTCCAAACTTTAATGAGCTGGGAAGCATACAGATTCATTTGGGACAATTCAATCAATAACATTATCAAACAAAAGTAATTTGCATTCTCTTCGTTAAAAAAGCAACAGCCAAAGCTAAATGCCAAACTAAATTAAAAACAGTGCCAAGTTTTAAGAAGAAAGAAATAAAAGAAACACAAGATTATGCAAAAGAACACAGAATGTAGATATAAGAATGGCACTTTCATGCCTAAGACATTGCCTTAAGCTTTGGGGATTCACAGGGTCGGCATTACTGTGAAGTGACAAATGCTTTAGATAGAATATTCCAGAAGCAGCATATTTTCTCTGCCCGAAACCTCTGCCTCTGTGCGTCATTATTAAAACAAACACAAATCTCCCATCCTGAGGAATGTATGTATATGTCATTTTGACTTTTTCCCCTTTCCTGTCTGAAAAAACACTGGGCTCATTTGCATACTGTTTAGATTTTCAAAGAGCCAAACTACGTGCTATATTAAGGACATAGTGTGCAGGTGAACCTTGCTTTAAATCTTAGTCCCATGTAAACAAGAAACAACAAATCTGGATCAGGCGGACTGCCATGCACCAGTACGGCAGGCTTAACCCTTCATTGCAAGCTCCTTCCCCTCTTAAGTTTATCCCCCTCCCAACCTCCACTGGTACCAGTGGAAAGTTCTTCCTTAGCTTCTCAAGGACCAAGTCCAACCCCATTCTGCCATGCAGGAACACACAATCAAAGCACCCCTGACAGATGGCCATCCATCCTCTGTTTAAGATCCTCCAGAGAAGGAGAGTCCACTACACTCTGAGATAGTGTGTTCTACCATCAAACATCTCTTGCTATCAGAAGGTTCTCCCTAATGTTAAGATGGAATCTTTTTTCCTGTAGTTTGCATCTGTTACTCCATGTCCTAGTTTCTGGAGCAGCAGAAAACAAGCTTGCTCTAGCCTCAACATGACATCCTTTCAAATATTTAAACAGGGTTATCACATCACCTCTTAACCTTCGCTTTTTCAGGTTAAACTTACCCAGCTCCGTAAGTCTCTCTTCCTAGGGACTGGTTTCCAGACCTTTCACCATATTGGTCACACTCCTCTGGATGTGCTCCAGCTTGTTAACATCCTTTTTGAATTGTGTTGCCCATAACTGAGCGCAATATTCCAGGTGAGGCCTGAACCAAAGCAGAACAGAGTTGTACTATTCCTTCCCTTGATCTAGAGACTATACTTTTATTGATTGGCTTTTTAGCTGCATATCACATGATTGACTCATGTTCAACTTGTGGTCTACTAGGGCTCATAGATCCCTTTCATATGTACTGTGGTCATGCCAGGTGTCCCTCATCCCCCCATGTTGTTTCCAATTTATGGCGACCCTAAGCTGACCCTATCATGGGGTTTTCCTCACAAGATTTGTTCAGAGGAGGTTTGCCATTGCCTTCTCCTGAGTCTGAGAGCATGTGACTTGCCCAAGGTCACCCAGTGTGAATGGAGAGCCGAACCCTGGTCTTCAGAGTCATGGTCCATCAGTCTTTGAGAGCAAAGATGGGTAGCGATAGCCATGGGAAGTGAGGCAATGGGAGAAGCAATAGAGCGTCTCTTCCTGTTTGAGGTAGGAGAAGCGGTCGGGCCAGCACTGCAGTTATGGACAAGATTATGCCTCTCTAACCTATGTGGTCTTGAATTTCTGTGCCCATTGGTACAATCAGGGAACGAAGAGAGGAAACAATCCTGCTACCACTCTACTGGTGCTTCCAGGAGGTCCAGACAGTAGCTGCTGAGAACATTTTGCTGGAACATGAATAGATTATCTCTAGCTTAACTTGTAGTCTTTTTTTGCTGGTCAACAGAGGCACTGGAGCAGTCCAGTGCACTCCTGAGAAACATACAGTGCTTTCCCTGTGGCCTGAACTTTAGCACTGATGTATGAAATACAGGGAAATAGCAGCAAAGTGCAAAAGCATATAAACAAGTTCACGAATTAATGTTGCAGAATTTAATTTTGATCAGCAAAAGACAAGCAGACCAAACTAAGGGGCATAGCAAAATGTGTGAAAGATGGAGTAGAACTGGGGAGAAAATGCCCATTCCTATTGACCAGTTAAAGAGCAAACAATTATTTTAACTAGTTCATAATCCTATGCTTTTGAGATATTTCAATACAAAAGGCATAGGATTGTGGATTAATAAAAATAATAGTTTTTCCTTTTAACTGGTCAATAGGAGTGCGCTCCTGCCTCCCCCAGTTCTTCTCATTACTCTCTCACATTTTTCTGTGCCCTTTATTCTGGTTATTTTGCAGAGCAAAATTAGATAGTGTGGGATATAGTTGATATTCCAGAGCCAGCATGGAGCAGTGGCTTGAACATTGGACTAGAACACTGGGAGACCAGGGATTGAATCACAGCTAGGTCATGGAAACCCACTGGGTGAACTTGGGCAAGTCCCACTCTCTCAGCCTCAGAAGATAGCAATGCCCCCCCCCCCCGAAGAAATCTGCCAAGAAAACCCTATGATAGGATTGCCTTAAGGTTCCCATAAGTTGGAAATGACTTGAAGGCACACAATAACGACAACAAAAAATACTTAATAGAGCTCTATAAATATGTTCTTTGAACAATAGCTATATGTTGTTAGGTAGGCTTAGACAGGAGAAGGAAGCATAACATACAGTAGGCAGATAACTTGGGCCTTGGTTTGGGATTTGTAAAAAAAAGAGTCCAGACAGAAAGGAAGGAGAGAATAGCAATAGCAAGTGCATTCCTATACCACTTATCAATGAACTAGCACTCCCTAAGCATTTATAATGTGTAAGCCAATTGTCCCCAACCAACTGTGTACTCATTTTATCGACCTACAAAAGAATGGAAGGCTGAGTCAACCTTGCAGCCCTCCAGGATCAAATCTACAATGTTGTGGCTGCAGGACTGCCATTTAACCACTGTGCTATTGGGGTCTTTAAAAGAAGAGAGCTTAATTTTGGAGATGGTGAACTTATGGCTTGAATAGGTTTGCTTTATGAAGTGTGGCGCACATCTGCACCACTGTAGAAAGATATCATGGAGAGTATCATTTCACAGATGAAAACTGGGACATATGTAGCCAAGCAACATCAGAGTGTGGTCAAGATGGCAAAAGTTATTCATAAGGAAGAATGACAAACTAGGAGAGGCTGCAGCAGCGTGTTTTTGCCTTAATCTACTGCAAAGGGCAGGGGTTTGCCCCCACTGCTTTGTTAATTGAGTGTTTTTGCACCCTGAACTCAGTCTGCAGCAATTTAAGGGGGACAAAGGGGGAAAGTGGGGGAATGAATGAGAAACTGGGACACATTTAAAGCAGTTGAAAAAGTGGGATGACAGAGGATTAATCAAGTCTGTCCCTGACAAATCGAGTCAGTTGGAGGGTATGAGATACGCCCTGGAAGACACAAAATGGGAAGAGTAGAGTTGGTTGGCTCAGCAGGCATGGATAGTACAAGATTAGTCAGACATGTGTGTGACCTCAGGCCGTTTCTATGGCCTCTTCTTCTATCCCCACCCTCCATTTGCCACTGCCAGCTACACAAGTCAGCTACACTATCATCAGAGGACAACTTCTTTTTTTCCCATTTTGAAGGGAGAAGGAGAGGAGGGGCACTCTTCCCTGCCCACTGTCAAGGGCTCTATAGTGGATGTCTAATACCAATCTGACCCCATGCTGTGCCATTGTGGTTGCCTCTTAATTTGGTTGGCAGTTAGATACAAAGTTGGTGTCTGCTGCTGAATTTTAGAAGTGGCAGCAGTGCAGCAACCACTGGGTTCAAGAGGGGTCTGGTACAGACCCCATGAAAATATGCCACTTCCACTGTACGTTACTGGGTCTAATCTGCACTGCAGAAATCATGCAGTTTGACACCATTTTAACTGTCATGGTGTGATGCTATGGATTCCTGGGGTTTGTTGTTTGTTGTGGCACCAGAGCTCTCAGAGAAGGCTAAATATCTGACAAAACTACAAATCCCAAAATTTCACAGCACTGAGCCATAGCAGTTAAAGCAGAGTCAGTGCATGATTTCTGCAGTGCAGATTAGGTCTGTTCTTCTCAGAGATGAAGCCATTTCAGCCTGAGTATAACCTTTCAAGTTGATCTCTGAAAGGACAAGGTGATGGGAATGAAAAACGCCCTGCCAGAACAAAAATAAACTAGCTTAACTAAGTAGCTGCACCATCGGAAGTTCCAATATATAACAGCAGTGGATAATTAATATCCACAGTGGTTGCAGCACAAATATGCCTGAGTTGCTTGGGTACCACTGGCTGTCTTTCCCTTCATTCTGTAAGATGAAGTGTTGACTTTAATTTTGTCATGCAACATTTGCAGCTGTTAGGGTGAAACAGAAGGTTTCATTGCCCTTATCCTTGTGTGTTTCAAATGATATGAATAGATGACAAACAAAGAGTACACAGAGTCACCTTTCTGCTGGGGAGGGGGGGAAGGCAAGCCTCCAAAAGACCTAAATGGATTTCCTTTTCATCCTTGCCTCCACATTAGTTGCTAAGGTGTTATTATAGCAGAGCACTCCAAACACATAAAAATAAAAATCTACCATAAGTAGCACCAGTGTGGCTGGTAGGTACTGCTTAGATTAAAAGCCTTTCCAGAATGCTGTGCTCTTCCCCATTCAGTGCATGGTTCTGAAGGCTGCAAACAACGTAGCGTGAAACAGCACTGTGCCTCAAATTTCATTCAACAGCAGCTCTTACAAAGAGCAAATCACTCACAGCGATGGCTCTTTGGGAAAGCAGTTCTGTGTATTCTAATCACACCTCCTTGTTGCCAAGTTCAGATCTATAGGAGGAGGAAAAAAGAGCTGAATCAGAAAAGGCACTGAACACATGCAGAAGCAACCTCTGCTGCAAGGTTGTAAGAATTCTGCAGCACATTTTACTAATTCACCACCAGCCCTGTAGTAATAATGTGGTTGTTTGCAGTCTCCGTGCTTTCGGGGTTGGGGAGAACGTGTTCTCAAGAATTCTTGGTTCAGTGCTAAACTGTACAATCCAAAGAGACTGGTTTCCAACTGATTCATCAAGCAATTCAACTTAAATCCTTAAATGGTTATGCTTGTATTACCCTTGGTTAGGTTGTACGCATCCCCTGTAAAAAAACAAGACGTGCTGTTCAGGCACATTATTTGGGCAAAAGACTGTAGTCCTTTTGTTTTCTGGCTTCTAAAACCATTTTCTAAATCAGGATTAGGTGAACGTACCTTATAATAGGTCAGTCTGTTTGCCCATTGTGCCCAATATGGCCTGCTTTCATAGGCAACAGCTTTCCTTTAGTCTCAGGCAGTTATTTCCCCCGTCATTGAATTAATTTTAATAATTCCTTTAGAAACTTTTATTTGAACAAGATTCAGCACATCTACTAAGACATAGGAATGTACAAAGCTGTCAATCATGGCCAGTTCTATGGTAATGTGGCTATTGGCATTGAGAAGATGGGAATGGGGCAGATGGCTATGAAAGCCAACTCTTTCAAGGGATGAAGATGTACTGCTGGCTTCCAAAAACCTCAGGAGTTGACAGAGCAAATTCTTCATACCCTCCAAATGTTCTAATTTGGTAAAGACAGTCCCAGTGAAACCTATGCTATCTCATATCTTTAGTTGCTTTTAAAATGTCCCAGCTTCTCTCTCCTCTTCCTACCTTCCTCCTTTGTCCTTGGCTTACTTCAGTTGTTGCAGACTGAGTTCAAAGTGTAAAAGTAGTTTGCGCACAATTAACTCAGCAAAGATGAGAGGAGAGGATGGAATCTAGTCCTTCCCAGTAAACTCTGCCAAAAGCAAACTGCTGCAGCCTCTCCTGGCTAGTCTGTTCTTCCTCACTAACACCTTTTGCCACCTTGACCATACTCTAGCCACACATGTCCCAATTTTCATCTGTGAAATGTTGGAGGCTATCCTTCTCTGAATAGAGCATCTCTTGGGTTCCACTGTGCACTGTTTTAAAGAAGTGTTTGTGGTAATCGGCACTTGCCAATATTAAGTCACCAGCAGGTTCTCAGCCTTAGACAGTTGGCCCTCCACATTTGTGGCTTTGACTTTTGCAGATTTGATTAATATGTTCTCTCTAGGTCCTCCAGTGGAACTTCACTGGAAGTTGACCATAGAGTAATGCTGAAGGACCTAGCGATTCCTAAAGAAAGTACATCTCTAGGCATTTCTAGATTCTCCAGTGTGAGAACTGTGTACTTCCCCTTCCAGTGCTAGAATGCACAACTTGGGAATTGTCAAAAGTCCCAGAACCTGATTAGAATTGGTAAACATGTAGCATATGGGGGATTTTAAATCTACATCAAACTTCTTAAATTAGGATTATGTAAACCAGGTTGGGAATCGTGCAACCCATGGGCTGCCTAGCTCCCAGTACCCTTCTAATTTCTTTGCTGATTTTTTCCCTAAATGTGTTCTTCATATGATATTTTCTGCATACAAACAGAGTGATAGAATGCAGCCTTGTCTTATCCCTCTGCCAATTCTGTTTCTTCATATTCTGTTCTAACACTAACCTCTTGTCCTAAATACAGATTCCTCATCAGGACTATGCAGTGGCACTCCCATTTCTTTAAGAGCATTTGATAGATTTTTGTGATCAAAGGCTTTGCTATAGTCTACAAAGCACATAATCTACAAAAACACATGCTGATTTTCTTCTGGAATTCTTTGGTGCATTCCATTAACCATCATATGTTCACAATGTGGTCCCTAGTGCCTTTTCCTTTCCTGAACCTCACTTGTTCCTCTTGGGATTTCTCTCTCCATATATGAAACTGCACATCGCTGCTGGGGGAAAGCACTGAGGCCCAGCTGAGGGCTCGAGGATGCAGGAATGAGAGTTTTGGAGTTCCCTACCCCTAAATATTAAGACCACCTCGGAAAAGGTCAGCCAAGAGCAACACAATGTCACTTCCAATCACTCAAAATAGTGGCCATGATGGGATTCAGCAGCCTGCTGTAGGAGGCCACAGTGAGGTGGGCTGTGGAGCATGACCCCCTCATGATGTCAAGTAGGGGTATACTGTGGCGGGGGGATGTCAAAATGAGGGCGTTGCCTCTTCAAATAAGAATTCTGATCCCCTTTAAAATTTCCCTTCTGTACTCAAATTTCTAGCACTGCAAGAGTGGAGACACTGAAAACTTCACAACTAGAACTCATATTTGCTATCTTCTCCATTCCTTCAGTAACCTTTCCTGCAGGTTTTTGGTTTTTTTTTTTTGTTTTGTTTTGTTTTGTTTTTTGAGTGGGGAATGCCCTCATTTTGCCCCTAACCATTTTGCTATACTGCTGCTGTGAGGGATCATAATAAATAGGCACAGGCTTGATTTTCCCTTCATCCCATTCATTTATCCACTTCCTTTGCTCAGTGGTGCATCTTTGGGTGAGAACCATTTCCCCATCCAAACAAGTTTTGTAACTCTAAAGTGTTGGGAATAGATTGTCTGAACAAGCATTAAACACACACACAATGCCATGCCTGTCTAACAGGAGAGGGGTAGGTGGGTTGATTTGTTTTCAAAATCCTAATTTCTTTAGAATGCACAGTGTTTTGCTTTCTATTTTTTAATGGTGCAAGGGTGCACAACAATCTATCTCTGTTCCTGGCCGGTAAAGATTAAGAGCATTATTATAAATGTTGGTGACATTTTCAGCTCGCAAAGAGGAATGGAGCCTTTTCACTGAAGCTCTTTCTTCTGGACAGGAGAGGTCTGTGAAGTAAACTGCATATTTAATGTCCATAAGAGGCTTTCAAAATATAAAGGGCAGTTTATTTGTTCCTGTTTAAAATGATGAAATCTGGGCTGAGGGTATACAGACAGAGGAAGTAACAGATCCTCTTCTAACATCCATACATTATAGATGCCAATCTTCTATTCAGCACAAACCTTGTTGGGTTTTTGTCTGAATACATAAAGACTCTACGTGGGTTGAGGTTCTCCACCTAATAACCTTTGGCTGGCCAGTCTTCCTTTTTAGTCCCAGCTTTCCTTGAATTGAGAGATGCTCTGCTTATGTGGTGTGGGGTCAACATATCCAATGCAATTCTAGGCTGGAACAACAGGAATATAGTGTCCATATCAAGGAAAATAATAGTGCCATTCTATTCTGCTTTGGTAAGACTTCACTTGGAATACTGTGTCCAGTTCTGGGCACCGTAATTCAAGAGAGGTATTGACAAGCTGGAGCATGTCCAGAGAGGGGTGATCAACATGATCAGAGGTCTGAAAAGCTTAAGCCCTGTAGGTAATAACATAGGGAGGTGGGTATGAGAAGAGAAGACGGAGGCTGCATCTACATTGCTTTAACTCCTGTTTGACACTGCTTTAACTCCTATGGCTTAATAGTATGGAATTCTGGGATTTGTAGGTTTTTTTTTTTTTTTTAGCTATTTAGTCTTTCCTGTCAGAGCACTCTGGTGCCACAGGAGAGTTCAAAATCAGCCAAGGCTCAGGCTTCACTCAGGCTTGCATCCTTCTGAAGTTGCTAAAATGAGTACCCAGCTTGTTGGGGGCAATTCATTTACAGTTGTAAGCACTTAGGGAGTGCTTAAGTGCACTGATAAGCGGTACAGAAATATACTTGCTATTGCTATTGCTATATGTCATATAGAAAATGGTGTAAGCTTGTTTACTGCTGCTTCAGAACCCAAACATGAACCAAAGGATTCCAATGGAAACCACCACAGAGTAAAACTACAGAAAAAAGAGATTCCACCTAAATATTAGGAAGAACTTCTTGGTGGTAAGAGCTGTTCTACAGTGGAATAGAGCATGGCAGGGAGTTGGACTAATTGGTCCTTGTGGTCCTTTCCAACTCTCTACAGTAGTTCTATGATTATAAGTAAACATGAGCTGAACACTCTCTATATGAACACACGTCTTTATCAAGAGCCCTGATATTAGAGGCCATCCTTCCTATAGCTATTTGAATATGAGTAAAACACTCTTCCAAACAACCCTGATTTCCCCTGTGGAGATCATGGACTCAGGGGCAGATAGGTATGGCATTATAGCTGGCAAGACAGGTGTTTGGCTGCACCCCTCCATGGTGCTTTCTTTATTTGTTGCCCTTTAAACTGTTTTCTAACCAACATTTTCTGGATAGTGGCAAGTCTATTAAAAAGAAAAAATACCCCTGTACCAACAGTAATGCAATAAAACAACAGCTAAAGAACCACAACATAAAGCCAAGATGAAACTGGCAGCAGAGGATTAAAAAATTCAGTACATAAAATCAAATTAAAACCATAAGCAGGAAAAGAGTACACAGTTGTAGAAAAGCTAACATAGGTCTTAAAACATCTGGGAGAATAAAGTGATCTTCTTGACTTTACCTGATGCCAAGAAAACTATAATGCAGGCCGCAACCAAGGTTCCCTTCAGAGGGTATTTCACAGATCGACTGCCACTGGGAGTCTCGGAGGTCTTTCATTCATATGGGTGCCATAAGTTGAAACTGACAACAAATAACAAGATGGAACTTCCTGCAGAGATGGAGGCTGCTGCCACACTGAAGAATGATTGCAGTTTCACACTGCTTTATCTGTCATGCTCCATCCTATGGGATCCTGGGATTTGTAGTTTGTTGTGGAACAAGCAATCTCTGACAGAGAAGACTAAATATCTCACAAAATTACAAATCCCAGAATTCCATAGCATTGAGCCAGCCACAGCAGTTAAAATGGTGTCAAACGGCATTAACTCTATAGTGTAGATGCAATGTGCCTGTCACCACTTTTAGCCATCATGGGTTTTAAACAGTAGCCTGAATCCTATTGGTTTGGTAGTGCTGACTAGAGCAGACCCACTGAATCAATTGTTAAATGGTGAATCAACAATTGTGGAAATTCTTCTGTGTCAACTGGTCTACTTTATTTGGGACTACCAGTCAGATTCTAGCTAGCATGTTTCTTTAATATCTATAAATTCAAATAAAGGTACTGAAATGATCAAGAAATGGGGGTGGGGGGTGGCAGAAGGTAGGATGGGTGTAACTGTTTATCACCTCCAAGTGGATCTCCATTCTACCAGCAATTACCATTGCATAAAGACAGGTACAGGGCATTCTAAGGCAACAGCTAGTAGAATTAGTGGAGCAATCAATCCTTTGGGGGTTTTAATCTGACCTTTAACAAGAGTGCTGAACCCTATACCCAAAATAGGTTAATCAACCTGGGCTGCATCTACATTGCAGAAATAATGCAATTTGACACCACTTTTTAACTGTCATCGTTCAATGCTATAGAAGTCTGGGAATTTTGTAGTTTGGTGAGACATTTAGCCTTCTCTATTAGAGAGCTCTGGTGGCACAACAAACTGCAAATCCCAGGGGTAGAGAGATCTTGTAGCAATGGCCTTGGCCCCTGGCTCTGTACAGTACTAGGGAATTCTGGGAGCTGTAGTTTTGTGAGACAGCCTTCTCTGTCAGAGAGCTGTGGTGCCTCAATAAACTACAATTCCCATGATAATTTAATTGCAATGAGCAATTAAAGTGGTCACAAACTGGATTGTTTCTGCAGTGTGTTTTGGACACGCTCTTTCCCTCCCAGTTAGGGTTGCCATAAGTCAGGACCTCCAAACCGGGACAAATGTAGGACAACATTTTCAAATGTAGGGCAGATTTTTTAAAAAATGGAGGACATGTGAAAAAAATTGATGGTTTTTAAAAAATGTTAATATAAATGCATGTTTCTTAGGCATGATCAAAATGGAGGACATTTTGGCATTATTCCTACACAGATGGCAGAAATGTACTTCCCTTTCTAGCCAAATCACCCCCCTCCATTCCAAACAGCACATTTGGGCATTGAACATGGCTTTATTTTAACATTGCCTCTTGCAAATTTCAGAGGCTTATTGCATAACCAAACTCTTTGGGTTTCACACTGAACATGGGTTCACATGGCTATGCATACTGAATATGTCAAGGTGGTTTAACAAGAAGTGGATTTGTCCTCGTTTTCAGGTGTCTTGCACCAACTATACTTCTCAGAAGTGTGTACTTGGTCAAGGGACTTTGGTTTTCCTTCACTGCGCATGAGTTTGTAAAAATCAGAGCAACTTACATTGGCCATGCCTCAGAAGCTGGCTGATATGAATATCACCATCATCATTATCATCATCATCATTGTTAAAGCAGACCTTTTAGCATTAAAAGCACCAAAAATACACAGAAATGCACTTTGGAAAGTCACACTGTCTCACCTTCAGAAAAAGTGAGTGCATGCCTCAGAAACTGACTGATATAATCACCATCACCATCATCATCATCATCATCATAACCACCACCACTATCATTGTTAAAACAAAGCAGACCTGTACAAATGGAATGGAAATCCTCCTCCTCCTCCTGCTCCTCCTCCTCTTCTTCTTCCTCCTCCTCCTCTTCCTCCTCCTGCTACTCTTCCTCACTCTTCCTCCTCCTGCTATTCTTCCTCCCTCCTCTTCTTCCTCCTCCCGCTACTCTTCCTCCCTCTTCCTCCTCCTGCTACTCTTCTTCTTCCTCCTCCTCTTCCTCCTGCTACTCTTCTTCTTCCTCCTCCTCCTCTTCCTCCTCCTCCTGCTACTCTTCTTCTTCCTCCTTCCTCCTCCTGATACCTCCTCCTCCTCCTCCCTCCTCCTCCTCCCTCTTCCTTCCTCCCTCTTCCTCCTCCTGCTACCTCCTCCTCCTCCTCTTCCTCCTCCTCCTGCTACTCTTCTTCTTCCTCTTCCTCCTGCTACTCTTCTTCCTCCTCCTTCTCATCTTCCTCCCTCCTCCTCCTTCCTCCCTCCCTCCCTCCCTCCCTCCCTCCCTCCTCCTCCTCCTCCTCCTCCGCTGGTCACTGCTGCCTCGCCAGGCCTGGGCCAGCCCACATGGGGACCAGAGGAGGAGCTCCTCCTCTTGAGGCTGGCTGGCCAATGGGGGCAGACTGGAGCTCTATCAGCCCACCCCCTGCCAGCAGCCGTGGCCAGCCAGCCCCAGGAGGAGAAACTCCTCCTATTTAGCCCTGCACGCAGCCCTGGATGCAGCGCAAAGGCCACAGGAGTGGCCGCATGCAACAACCAGCGCAGCTGCCACCACCGCCACCAACAGAGGCAGCAGACCCGGGGCAATCCCAGGTCCAGGAAGAAACCGGAACGGGGCGCCCCCGCCTGGTAAAAAAGCGGGATTGTCCCGCCAGGGGGTGGGACATGGCAACCCTACTCCCAGTCATTGTGGTCCCAGGGCTTACCCTCCACTTTGCTCTGCCTCCACTCTGTGGCTAGAAGCAAGTATGTGTATGTATTGCTTCAAGTTTCCTGTTGACGTATGATGATCGCATGAATTTCATAGGGTTTCCTTAGGCAAAGAATACTCAGAGGTGGTTTGCCAATTTCACCATCTGAAATAAAGTATAGCCTACAGTGCCTGGTATTCATTTGCAGTCTCCTATCCAGGTTCAAAGCAGGGTTGATCCTGCTTATCTTCTATGATCTGGCAGTATCTGGTGCCTTTAGGGTTAGAAGTCCTAGATGCTAGTAGGTGAGATGTCCCTTATCTTGTTTTCCTAAGTATGTGAGAAGGAATTATCCCCTCACTTCACCTTGATTTGGAAACAGTCCCTTTAGCTATGACTTCTGTCTTTGGCCCCATACAGACAGGCCAAAATAAAGCTGCTTCAGGTCACTATGGAGCAGCGGTTCCCAACCTTTGTTGGGTCGTGACCCCCATTGCAGGCGAAAGTCCCACCCATGACCTCCTGATTGGTTGGGAGGTGAGGAAGGGGCGGGATTTTCAGCCACCTACAAGCCCCAGCAGCCTTTGTGGCTGGAAGTCCAGCCCCTTCCTGGCCTCCCAACCAATCAGGGAGGCCACCGGTGAAGAAGGGGCAGGACTTCCAGCCGCAAAGACCGCTGGGGCTTGCAGCCCCATCCCTGTTCCCTTCTACCCATGGGTGCCTGGCACCCAGAGGCAGAAGGGGAAGAGGAGGAGGCATCCCCATCCCCGTCCCCTTCTCCTCGCGGGTGCCTGCGCCAGTGCCAGCAGCCGCAGGGAAAAGGGGAGGAGGGAGAGGCAAGGTGGAATCCCAACCTGGAGACCCCCGAGGAAGAGTCAAGCAACCTCCAAAGAGGTTGCGACCCCCAGGTTGGGAACCCCTGCTTTGGAGGTATGCTGTTTAAATGATGCATGCATACTAAGAGTCCAAAAGCTGCACCAAAACTGTGTTCCAGTCCTTAGGACTGGATCATGGCTGTGGTGCAGCTTCTGGACTCTTAGGATGCATGCATCATTTAAACAGCATACCTCCAAAGTGACCCAAAGCAGCTTTATTTTGGCCTGTCTGTATGGGACCTTAATTTAAAAACAGGAAAATATGTTGTTTTTGTATGAGTGTGTATGTGTTTGGATGACATGTTTTGAGCAGCTGAGCTTGGTTCTTGATGCTTAATGCTATCGTCAGGGATGCCCCTAGGTCCCAGGTTTTGGCATGAAAATCTCAGGGTCTGGGATGATGCTGAACTGGCATCTCTAGGCCCATGTGTTCCCCATCCTTGCCCTAGACTTTGTTGGACTACAGCTTTCTTGAGCAACAGCCAATATAGCCAGTGGTGAGAGTTAATGAGAGTTACAATTCAGTTATACCTGAAGGCCATACATTCTGTGATTTTCCACAGATCTGCACTAGGTCAAAGAACAATCTCTTTGAGAGATCTCCAGTTTGATTCCACTTATTGAAAATGACCCTGCTATAGGTGCCTTTAGGGCCTTTTGATGTGAATGGAAAAGCTAAGCACATTTTTAATTATTTCCCACTGTAATAAATGGGACTGAAAATCTTACTTTGGCTGCATTGTCCTGCAAGTTTTTAAATCTCTTTAAAGTAGAGGTGGCAATCAGGAAGGCCTCCAGATGTTGTTAGGCTACAGATCAAGGGAAGTAATTGTACCACTCAGTTCTGCTTTGCTCAGATCTCACCTGGAGCACTGTGTCTAATTCTGGATACTGTAGTTTGCCAATAAAATGTCTACAAACTTTAACATGTCCAACCTAGATAGTAAAAGTATAGAAACTGATCCCAGTGAGGAACAGTTGGTGGAGTTGGGTATATTTAGTCTGGAAAAGAGAATACTGAGAGGTGATATGACTGCCATCTTTAAATATCTAAAGGAATGTCATGTGAAAGATGGAACAGACTTGTTTGCTGCTGCCCCAGAAGAGAGGAGCTGGACCAATGGAAAGATGAAAGAAGATTCCACTGAAATGTTCAGCAAATGACCTAACACTAAAACCTCTTTGGCAGTGGAAAGGACTGCCTCAGATGGTGGTGGACTCTTCTTTGTGGGAAGGTTTTAAGCATAGGTTGGATAGTTATCTGTTTGGGATGCTTTATTTGGAGATTCCTACACTGACATGAGGTTCAATTATATAACCTTTGAGAACATTTCCAACTATATGCAAAGGGATCTTGTAGCACTTTTGAGACTAGCTGAAAGAGAGAAGTTGGAAGCATGAGCTTTCATAGACTTGAGCCTACTTACTCAGATGCATGGGGCAGAGTGGAAAATCCAGAGACAGACATTAGGAATAGGAGGAGAGAGAGGGGGAGGGAGGGAGAGGGAGGGAGGGAGATAAAGAGTTGCAGAACACTTTGATCTTCCTGGGCATTCTAATTCGGACCTCAGAACAGCAGCCCTTTAACAAGAAAACTACAAAGGAAGATTGGAAAGGGAACAGCAAAGTTAGAATATACCCACAAACTGCTGTCCATCAATAATGGGTTGAACAGATACAAAGACACACCTACAGCCATTATAACACTAGCTAACCCCGTAGCCTCATGGGGCTCTAATGGCCAGTTCATCATGGGGCTCTACAGATGAATGGCCTGTAGCCACCCCTTTTAGCCCCGGGCCATTACCATAGCTATCAGAAGCCGCAGCAGTGATCTGCTCCTTGAAGGGAGCAAAAAGAAGCCCTGAAAAGGGGCTTCTTTTTGTGTCCCGCAAGGGGCACCATAGGCTGCTCGTGCACCATGATGATGCTCCTTGTGCGCATGACAAGTGTCATCATGGCATGCACCATGTAAATGGGCATATGCCAAGATGGTACCCCGGGTGGTGCAACAAGGACTTCAAGCATGTGGAGGCTCAGCCCCAGTGTGCTTACAGACCAGTACAAAGTGCCGGTCTGTAGAGCCCCTATATCTTTTTTTTTTTTGGTTCCCAGACTACATCCCAATACTTATTCATATGGTTATTTACTAACTTTGGCTTTAGGAAACAAATTTCCTCCTGCTTTGTCCCCCAACAAACATAATTAAAACTGAACTTATCACATCATCTCCACACCCACAAAGTTTTCCATTTCTATGGACATTCTCATAAACAGACTACTATATAGGTCTGCCCCTGGACTTTCCACTCCATGCATCTGAGGAAGCAGGCTCATGCTATCATGTTCTCTCTTTCAGTTAGTCTCAAAGGTGCTGAAAGATTCCCTTGCCTACTGATTTTCCAGACTAACACAGTCTTTGAATTTCCAGCTGCAGAGTTCTGTGCTTCTACATCTTCTTCCCTTCCTCCTTACATCAGCACTTTGCTCCTGCTTCCTTTGTGGCCCCTGTTTCCTTCCTATTCTGTTTGGAATCCTTGTGTGTTGTGTTCCTTCATAGAATCATAGAATCATAGACTCGTAGAGTTGGAAGAGACCACTAGGGCCATCCAGTCCAACCCCCTGCCATGCAGGAAATCCAAATCAAAGCATCTCTGACAGATGGCCATCCAGCCTCTGTTTAAAGACCTCCAAGGAAGGAGACTCTATCACCCTCCGAGGGAGTGCATTCCACTGTCGAACAGCCCTTACTGTCAGGAAGTTCCTCCTAATGTTCAGGTGGAATCTCTTTTCCTGTAGCTTGCATCCATTGTTCCGGGTCCTGTTCTCTGGAGCAGCAGAAAACAAGCTTGCTCCCTCTTCAATATGACATCCTTTCAAATATTTAAACAGGGCTATCATATCACCTCTTAACCTTCTTTTCTCCAGGCTAAACATCCCCAGCTCCCTAAGTCGTTCCTCATAGGGCATGGTTTCCAGACCCTTCACCATTTTTGTCACCCTCCTTTGGACACGCTCCAGTTTCTCAATGTCCTTTCTGAATTGTGGCGCCCAGAACTGGACACAATATTCTAGGTGGGGCCTGACCAAAGCAGAATACAGTGGCACTATTACTTCTCTTGATCTAGACACTATACTTCTATTGATGCAGCCTAAAATAGCATTGGCCTTTTTAGCTGCCGCATCACACTGTTCACTCATGTTCAACTTGTGGTCTACTTGGACTCCTAGATCCCTTTCACACGTAGTTTCATTCAGCCAGGTGTCACCCATCCTATATCTGTGCATTTTATTTTTCCGCCCTAAGTGCAATACCTTACATTTCTCCGTGTTGAATTTCATTTTGTTAGCTTTGGCCCAGCTTTCTAGTCTATTCAGGTCATTTTGAATCTTGATCCTGTCCTCTGGGGTATTAGCTATTCCCCCTAATTTGGTGTCATCTGCAAATTTGATAAGTATGCTCCCAATTCTGTCATCCAGGTCATTGATAAAGATGTTGAATAGCACTGGGCCCAGGACAGAGCCCTGTGGGACCCCACTGGTCACTTCTCTCCAGGATGAAAAGGAGCCATTGTTGAGCACCCTTTGGGTTCGGCCGGTCAACCAATTACAGATCCATTTAACAGTTACTTTGTCTAGCCCACATTTTACAAGCTTGTTTGCAAGAATGTCATGGGAAACCTTGTCAAAGGCCTTACTGAAATCAAGATATACTATATCCACAGCATTCCCTTCATCTACCAAGCTGGTAATTTTATCAAAGAAAGAGATCAGATTTGTCTGGCATGACTTGTTTCTCTGAAACCCATGTTGATTTTTTGTGATTATGGCATTGCCTTCTAGATGTTCACAGACTCTCTGTTTAATGATCTGCTCCAGAATCTTTCCTGGTATTGATGTCAGACTAACTGGACGATAATTGTTGGGATCCTCTTTTTTCCCCTTTTTGAAGATGGGGACAACGTTTGCCCTCCTCCAGTCTGCTGGGATCTCTCCTGTTTTCCAGAGGTTTTCAAAGATTATTGCCAATGGCTCCGATATTACATTTGCCAGTTCTTTTAATACCCTTGGATGGAGTTCATCTGGTCCCGGAGACTTAAATTCATTTAGATTAATAAGGTGTTCCTCTACTATCTCTTTACTTATTCTGTCATGAAATTCTCCTATTCTGTCCTCTGCTCCATTATCTTCAGGTTGAACACCCTTTGCCTTTTCTGAGAAGACTGAGGCAAAGAAGGTGTTGAGTAATTCTGCCTTTTCTCTGTCTTCTGTTAGCATTTTGCCATCTTCTCCACACAGTGGCCCTACCGTTTCCTTCTTCTTCCTTTTGCTGCGGACATATCCAAAAAATGGATTTTAACCTCTCTAGCAAGCCTGAGTTCATTCTGCACTTTAGCTTTTCTGACTTTACCCTTACACATGCTAGCTATTTGTTTGAATTCCTTTTTTGTGATTTCCCCCTTTTTCCATTTCTTATACATGTTCCGTTTCAAACTTAGCTCGGTTGAAAGTTCCTTAGTCATCCATCCTGGTTTCTTGAGACACCTCCCGTTTTTCTTTCTCACTGGAATTGTTTGAAATTGTGCTTTCAGTATCTCCCTTTTGAGAAAGTCCCATCTGTCCTGAACTCCTTTATCTTTTAGTATTTCTGACCCTGGAATCGCCCTCAATACTTCTCTAAGTTTACTGAAATCTGCTCTCCTAAAGTCTAGGATGTGTGTCTGACTATGCCCGGCTTCTCCTTTCCACTGTATTACAAACTCCAGGAGAACATGGTCACTTCCACCTAATGATCCCACCACTTGCACCCCATTAACCAAGTCATCCTTGTTGGTTAGGATCAGATCTAAAATAGCTGACCCCCTTGTTGCCTCTTCCACCTTTTGGACCATGAAATTGTCTTCCAGGCAAGTGAGGAATTTGCTAGGCCTTGAGGATTTTGCTGAGTTTGACTTCCAGCAAATATCAGGATAGTTGAAGTTGCCCATCACTACTACATCTCTCTTTTCTGACTGTGTGGTCATCTGTTCTAGAAAGATATCATCCAATTCCTCAGTCTGACTTGGGGGTCTGTAGTAGACTCCCACCGTAACATCCTTGTTGTTTCCCTCCCCTTTAATTTTTACCCAGATGCTCTCCACCTGGCTTCCATGATTGATGTCCTGGATCTCTTCACCGGTGTAAATATCTCTGACATATAGTGCTATTCCTCCTCCTTTCTTGTTTGGCCTATTTCTCTTAAAAAGGTTATACCTCTCTATTTCCACATTCCAATCATGAGACTCATCCCACCAGGTTTCAGTGATGCCTATTATATCATATTTGCTTTATTGTACTAGGAGTTCGAGTTCATCTTGCTTATTTCCCATGCTCTGTGCATTAGTGTAGAGACATCACAGACCATGGTTCCCTTTTACTTGCTGCCTGTGCAAGTTTTTTTTGCCTCCCACTGTTGGGTCCTTGCACTTTTTTTCTTGTTTCCTCTATGTCAGTTTGACTATTTTTGCCATCCCTTTCGCCTTCCTTAATATTGTCTCTTTTCCCCTCGGAACTCAGTTTAAAGCCCTCCTGATCAAGTTCTTGAGACTGTTGGCAAAAACATTTCTTCCAACTGGCGTGAGATGCAACCCATCTGTTGCAAGAAGTCCCTCCTCATGGAACCGCAGCCCATGATCAAAGAATTCAAATCCTTCTCGGCGGCACCATCTGCGAAGCCAGTTGTTCACATCCGCTATTTTCCTCTCCCTTCCTGGACCATGCCCTTCAACTGGCAGAAGAGATGAGATGACAACCTGTACATCCATTTCTTTCAGCTTCCTACCAAGCACCTCGTAATCCCTTTTGATGTTCTGAAGGCTGTGTCTTGCAGTATCATTAGTTCCCACGTGGACCAAAAGGAAGGGGTATTTGTCAGTAGGCTTGACCAGTCTTGTCAGCCTCTCTGTCACATCCCGGATCTTTGCACCTGGAAGACAACACACCTCTCGAGACATCTTGTCAGGCCTACAAATCACTGCTTCTGTACCCCTCAGCAAGGAGTCTCCGAGGCTTAGCAGCGACTGTTCCCTCGGGTGGGACTCTCAGGCTCCCCTGCTCTGTCCCTGAAGTCTGTCCATGCTGCTCTTCTTCATCCTCCTTGATAAGGGAAAGAGCTTCGAATCGATTCTCTAGCTGCAAGCTCCCAGAACAATCCCTTCTTAGCTTACTTCTCTTTGTGACATTCCTCCAGCTGTCTGCCTTCAAGTCATTTCTGACTTATGGCAGCTCTAAGGCAAACCAATGACAGGGATTTCTCTGCTAGATTTGTTAAGAAGAGGTGTGCCTTTGCCTTCGTCTAAGGCTGAAAGAATGCAGCCTTTCCAAGGTCATCCAGTGGGTTTCCACAGCCAAGCAGGAATTTGAACCCTGTGAAGGCTTTCATGGCCGGCATCCATAGTTTTTTGTGGGTTTTTTGGGCTATGTGGCCATGTTCTAGAAGGGTTTCTTCCTGATGTTTCGCCAGCAACTGTGGCTGACATCTTAAGATGCTGGCGAAACGTCAGGAAGAAACTCTTCTAGAACATGGTCACACAGCCCGAAAAACCCACAAAAAACAATTTGAATCCTGATTTCCAAGAGTCCTACTCCGAAACTCAAATCACTACACTCCTAAAGCCCACAATCTGGAATCCTACACAGCTATAAAACCAGCTTAGTGTGTCAGCTCAGCCCAGCAAAGATAAATTGAAAATAAACTGTGACTATACACACACACACACACACACACACACTTATTTTAACTGATTTTGTTGTTGTTGTAAAACAGTATTTCATCACAAATACAAAAAAAAATAAATAAATATAAAACCAAAAACCCCTACCAAGCAGACAGTCCAGACGTTTGCTACAATTATACCTTGGAAGGTGGTGGACTATGCTCCAGTTGATATTTTAAATGTAGTTTCGATGACCACCTGCTTTAGCAGTGGATTTTGGCACTGAGATTCCTGCCAAGTCTACTGTTCTATGATTCTATGCTACTCCCATCAACCCTAGTCAATAGAGCTAGTAGTAAGAGCTGTTGGGTACTGCAATGCATTAATATTTGGAAAACAGCACTTTGTTCACCCCTGCACTAGAGGTCTGTGTCTCAAAAGCAGAACTCTTTGCTAGGTGATGAATCACCAGTTATTAAACTGCCATTTTCTTTCAGACAGATGACATGATCAGAAACAACTGCTTAAAAGGGTAGCAGAAATGCCACCATGTCAAGGTCGGCTGAAAATTGACACATGTATAAGAAGACTGTGAAATATTTATTTTGCAGGTGGTCATGGTGCAGAATCTAGAAAGAGACTGCATTTCTTTCTTTTTCAAAGTGTTGCATTTGCTTACATCTAATAGCTGCAAAGCTAATGAAATCCAGTTTTACTGACTTAAAAAGGAGAAAGAGAGAACACTAAAGAGGAAAAATATAACTCAAAGTCATTAGTCTACATTTGCAATGATCTATTATGTTTTCAGTGTCTAATTTCATCGTTCTTCTGCATGAAAATGAAATTAACACAATCATTTTCAGGATGAGTCTTATTTCAAACATAGTTTCTTAACATGTCAGCAATGGAGCAGCTCATTGGGCAGAGAAGCATTTTAAACAAATCAAGATCTACTGATACACCGGGTTCCTTTCAAGTCTGCTTCACGTGGAACAGCAGAAAGCAGTGATATCATCTGTCTTGGGGCTGCTTCACACATAGCATTTTCCAGTTTGTAAAACAGACATTTAGAAACATTGAGAGGGAAAGAGAAAGAGAGAAAATGCAAAGAATTATAGATAACAACCATGACTGTGGTAGGGCTGCTACGAAAACACAATGCTCCATCAGCTCTTTGAGCTGGATTTTTAGATCATGACTGGGGTTGCCAAGGTTGCAATCAAGAGGACATAGATTTACTCTGAACAAGGCTGGCAATTTGGAAAAAGCACTGTAGCTCAGTGGCAGAGCAGAGAGCTTGGAAATGTTTCTTTTCTGGACTACAAGTCCCAGGATACTGCAACTGCCATGGTTTCTGCACTATCCATGCTAACTAAAGGATTCTGTAATCAAAAGCTCTGGAGAGCATGCTTTCCATGCAAAAAATTCCAGGTTCAATACTGTCTGTGTGTGCTCATGTGCCTTCAAGTCACCTGTATTTCATTATGGCAGGTTACAGACCGCCATTTAGGACGCACTCCGCGTGTCCTAGGATTAGGAAGGGTTGCCCCTTCCTAACCGGCCCTGTTCTCAACACGCGCGGAGCGCATCCTAAATGGCAGCGCCCATCCACATGGGCGCTGCCATTTTTACGTCTTGGACGCACAGTGTCCAGACGTTGCGCACCGGAAGTGACGCCACGAGGGCGCGCTTCACCCCTCACGGCACCACTTCCGCGTTTTGAAAAGGAGCGCCATTTTGGCGCTCCTTTTTCGCTGCGGCCGGAAGCCTCGCGGTCTGGCAGCTGGGTCTTCCCTCTGTAGCGAATGGCGGCGGCAGCAGACCGCCCACTTTAGGGCGGTCTGTAACGCACCAGTGTTTTCTTAAGCCACAAATACTTAGAGGTGCTATTGCTAGTTCCTATCTCAGCTGAAAATTACCCTTCTTCTAAAAGTTAAGCAGGGTCAGCTCTAGTTAGTACTTGGATGGGAGACTGCCAATGAATACCAGGTGCTGCCAATGAATACCAGATGCATCTGAGGAAACAGATGTTAGTCTACAAAAGCTCATGCTGCCAACTTCTTTCTTTCAATTAGTTTCAAGATCCCTCTACAATGTGCAATCAGTTAAGGCATCCCGACTGCCACTGTCCTGGGCTTGGGGGAAGTGAAGAACCAGCAGTATCTGCTTGATTTCATCCTTTCCCCCCATGTCCATTTTCTTTTCCTTGTATAATAATAATAAATAAAATTTTTATTTTTATACCGCCCTTCCAAAGATCAGGGCAGTTAACAACATAATAAAAACAATGCTACATACAGATTATACATTACAAATTAAAAACAGATACAAACAAAACAGAATAAAAGCCCCGTTAGCCCGTCCTCTTGCCATAAACGAGGAAGGGAGGCCTACTGGACTTTAATCGGGGAATGCAGCCTGAAATAGAAGGGTTTTTAGATCCCTTCTAAATTGGGCCAGGGAGGTGGCCGAGCGGAGCTCTGTGGGCAGCGTGTTCCAAAGGGCCGGGGCGGCGGTGGAAAATGTCTTCCTCGTAGTGGAGGTAAGCCTGGCCCCTGGCACCCTAAGTAGTTGCTGCCCAGATGTTCTGAGGGTGCGGGACGGAATGTACGGGGAGAGGCGGTCCTTCAGGTATCCTGGGCCCAAGCCATTTAGGGCTTTATAGGTCATCACTAACACCTTATATTGTGCCCGGAAGCGAATAGGCAGCCAATGCAGATCTTTTAGCACCGGTGTAATATGGCTGGCCCTGGAAGTACCAGTGACCAGCCTGGCTGCCATATTCTGTACCAATTGTAGCTTCCGGGTTTGGTATAAGGGTTGCACCATGTAGAGTGCGTTGCAGAAATCCAATCTCGAGGTTACCAGAGCGTGTACTACCGTTTCAAGGTCCCTCTGGGCCAGGTATGGGCGCAGCTGGCGAATAAGCCGAAGCTGATAACAGGTGTTCTTGACCGTCGCATTCACCTGAGCAGTCAGGTGAAGCGACGAGTCAAGAAGCACCCCCAAACTGCGCACGGAGTCCTTCACAGGAAGCATGACCCCGTTCAGGACAGGTGGAACTACCGCCATTCCTGGACCAGGGGAACCTATCACAAGTACCTCCATTTTCTCTGGATTCAGCTTGAGTCGGTTTTCCCTCATCCAGCCCATTACTGACTCCAGGCACGGCACGAGAGGAGAGACGCCATCCTCAGTCACTGCATCAGTCGGAGACATAGAGAAGATTATTTGGGTGTCATCAGCGTACTGATAACCCCGCGCCCCATGTCTCCGGATGATCTCTCCCAGCGGTTTCATGTAAATGTTAAATAGCATGGGAGACATGGGAGACATGCATGTTTATGTCTTATCTAGATTGTAAGCAGAATTTAAAGCTATAGCCGTGTTAGTATCTAGAATCAGTACGTAGAGAGATCTTGTAGCACCTTTGAAACTAAAGTTCTACTTTTTCCCCCCAACAGCTTGGTATTTCTTGGAGACCAGCATTAAACTATCTCCAAAAAGATAAACATCTCCTGGATTGGTTTCCTTCCTGTTCATACCTTGTTCAAAGTTCCATTTTGACTGTGACCCCCATCATCTCCATGCTGGCTGGAGGATTCTGAAAGCAGCCTCGTTAAAACCAACTTTTTGGAGCTCTACTCCAGTTCCATAGTAACTGCTTCATGCAACAGAAACAATGTAAAGCATAACTGATGGTAACCACAAATAGCTATCAAATGATTGCTGCAATTAGTAGGTCAGTTTTCATTAGCGTAACACAAGAACTCACTGTGGAATTGCTTGGCTTCAGTTTGAGGTAAGAGTGGCCAAGTTTGTGTTTAAATCTGAAGATTCACAGTTTTCTGGGTGACACATTTGGATAACTGCCATTTTAAACCCGTGTGTGTCTCTTGTGAAATAAATCACATTAAGCTCAATGGGGCTTACTCTTATGTATGTGAGTGTATAGGACTACAGTTTGTATCATGTACTCAGACACACACACACAAAACCTCTCTTGTAATCACACCTGATTTATTTAAATAAGATTTGGAAATTTCTTAAATTCTTAAAGGACATGGAGATGTAATTCAATTTATAATATGTGGTTATTCATAAGGTTTAGGTTTGTATAAGAGTGATTGTGTTTTTGGCAAGACCCAGTGTAGTATCAGGAGAAGATATGACTCACTAGAAAAGACAATAAAGCTTGGCAAGGCTGTAGAAGGAAGTAGGAAAAGATGAAGACCACATTACTTCTGGACTCTCCGTCAAGGAAGCCACGGCATTGAATTTGCAAGACCTGAGCAGGGCTGTTGATAACAGGTCAAAGCTGACTTTGACAGTTAACAACAAAGCAACGTGGACAAGTCAAACTCTCTCAACTTCATAGGAAGGCTAGAACAAATCTTGATAGCAAAACTCTGTAACAGGTCCCTCTTCAGGTCTCCATAAGTTGGAAATGACACACAATAGCATTGTTGTATAGAAGAGTATGCAGTTGCCCCTGAAGAAAAGGTTAGAGAACTAAGGAATGTTGTTGTTGTGTGCCTTCACGTCGTTACTGACCTATGGTGACTCCAATGTGCATGGGAAGCACTCCTGGTTGCATATCAGGACTCCAGCTAAATTGTTAATTAGACAGTTCCCTGCCCTCAGGCTTATATTCTAAAAAGACATGATGCAAAAGGAAAAGGGAATGGCCCTCCAGTCCATCTGCCTTGGTCCAGGCCTTGGAGGTAGAGAAGAACTGATGGACCTCATCCCCTTCCCCATCACCATTCCCTCCTCCTTTTGTGTCGTGTCTTTTTAGATTGTAAGCCTGAGGGCAGAGAACTGTCTAATTAAAAAGATTGTATGTACAGCACTGTATAAATTTACAGTGCTTTATAAATAAAGGTTAATAATAATAACAATCTAAAAAGACATGACATAAAGGGAGAAGGGAAAGGTGGTGGGGCTAATAGGCTAATACATAAAAAATACATAGCAATACAGGAATTGGTTCAATAAAACAGGCACCAAAGGAACATCAAATAGCAAGCGACAATTATGCAATGCCTGGGAACGCTTCTCTGAACAGGATGGTCTTCAACTCTGTTTTGAAGCTGGTTAATGAAGTGATGGCCCTTGCTCGCAGGGGAAGAAGGTTCCAGGAGTGAGGGTCAGCAAGTGAAAAGAGGCGAATCCAAGATGGGGCAGAGGAAATCCTGGGCTGGGACAGCAGACCTTGACTACCAGAACGGAGGGCCCTGGTGGGAAGGTGAGGAGAAAGAAGGTCTGATAAGTAAGGAGGGGCCAGCCCATGGAGGGCTTTAAACGTCGACAGCAAGAGCTTGTACTGAATACGGAAAGGGAGTGTGAGCCAGTGAAGGGATGCCAACACAAGAGAGATGTGGTCAGAGCGGTGGGCGGATGTGATAATGTGTGCAGCTGAATGCTGGACAGAGATTAAAGGACAGCTCATGTGCCCAAGTCACTGTATTTCATTATGGCAGGACAGACCGCCAGAGGACGCACCTCCGCGTGTCCTAGGATTAGGAGGGTGGTCCCCTTCCTAACCGGCCCTGTTCTCAAACACGCGCGGAGCGCATCCTAAATGGCACGCCCATCCACATGGGCGCTGCCATTTTTACGTCTTGGACGCACAGTGTCCAGACGTTGCGCACCGGAAGTGACGCCACGAGGGCGCGCTTCACCCCTCACGGCACACTTCCGTTTTTAAAAGGAGCGCCATTTTGGCGCTCCTTTTTCGCTGCGGCCGGAAGCCGCGGCTCTGGCAGCTGGGTCTTCCCTCTGTAGCGAATGGCGCGGCAGCAGACCGCCCACTTTAGGGCGGTCTGTAATGCACCAGTGTTTTCTTAACGCACAAATACTTAGAGGTGCTATTGCTAGTTCTATCTCAGCTGAAAATACCCTTCTTCTAAAATTTAAGCAGGTCAGCTCTAGTTAGTACTTGGATGGGAGACGGCAATAGAACAGGTGCTGCCATATGAACCAGATGCATCTGAGGAAACAGATGTTAGTCTACAAAAGCTCATGCGTGCAACTTCTTTCTTTCAATTAGTTTCAAGATCCCTCTACAATGTGCAATCAGTTAAGGCATCCCGACTGCCACTGTCCTGGGCTTGGGGAAGTAAGAACCAGCAGTATCTGCTTGATTTCATCCTTTCCCCCCATGTCCATTTTCTTTTCCTTGTATAATAATAATAAATAAAATTTTTATTTTTATACTGCCCTTCCAAAATCAGGGCATTTAACACATAAAAACAATGCTACATACAGATTATACATTACAAATTAAAAACAGATACAAACAACAGAATAAAAGCCCCGTTAGCCCGTCCTCTTGCCTAACACGAGGAAGGGGCCTACTGACTTAATCGGGGAATGCAGCTCGGAAATAGAGAGGTTTTTAGATCCTTCTAAATTGGGCCAGGGAGGTGGCCAGCGGACTCTGGGCAGCGTTCCAAGCCGGGCGGCGGGTGGAAAATGTCTTCCTCGAGTGGAGGTAAGCCGCCCCTGCACCCTAAGTAGTTGCTCCCAGATGTTCTGAGGGTGCGGGACGGAATGTACGGGGAGAGGCGTCCTTCAGGTATCCTGGCCCAAGCCATTTAGGGCTTTATAGGTCATCACTAACACCTTATATTGTGCCCGGAAGCGAATAGGCAGCCAATGCAGATCTTTTAGCACCGGTGTAATATGGCTGGCCCTGAGTACCAGTGACCAGCCTGGCTGCCATAATTCTGTACCAATTGTAGCTTCCGGGTTTGGTATAAGGGTTGCCCCATGTAGAGTGCGTTGCAGAAATCCAATCCGAGGTTACCAGAGCGTGTACTACCGTTTCAAGGTCCCTCTGGGCCAAGGTATGGGCGCGGCTGGCGAATAAGCCGAAGCTGATAACAGGTGTTCTTGACGTCGCATTCACCTGAGCAGTCAGGTGAAGCGACGAGTCAAGAAGTACCCCCAGACTGCACACAGAGTCCTTCACAGGAAGCATGACCCCGTTCAGGACAGGTGGAATACCGCCATCCTGGACCAGGGGAACCTATCACAAGTACCACTCATTTTCTCTGGATTCAGCTTGAGTCGGTTTTCCCTCATCAGCCCATTACTGACTCCAGGCACGGCACGAGGAGAGACGCCATCCTCAGTCACTGCATCAGTCGGAGACATAGAGAAGATTATTTGGGTGTCATCAGCGTACTGATAACCCCGCCCCCATGTCTCCGGATGATCTCTCCCAGCGGTTTCATGTAAATGTTAAATAGCATGGGAGACATGGGAGACATGCATGTTATGTCTTATAGATTGTAAGCAGAATTTAAAGCTATAGCCTTGTTAGTATCGAAAATCAGTACGTAGAGAGATCTTGTAGCACCTTTGAAACTAAAGTTCTACTTTTCCCCCCAACAGCTTGGTATTTCTTGGAGACCAGCATTAAACTATCTCCAAAAGATAAACATCTCCGGTATTGGTTTCCTTCCTGTTCATACCTTGTTTCAAAGTTCCATTTTGACTGTGACCCCCATCATCTCCATGCTGGCTGGAGGATTCTGAAAGCAGCTCTTTAAAACCAACTTTTGGGAGCTCTACTCCCAGTTCCAATAGTAACTGCTTCATGCAACAGAAACAATGTAAAGCATAACTGATGGTAACCACAAATAGCTATCAACTGATTGCTGCAATTAGGTAGTCAGTTTTCATTAGCGTAACACAAGAACTCACTGTGTGGAATTGCTTGGCTTCAGTTTGAGGTAAGAGTGGCCAAGTTTGTGTTTAAATCTGAAGATTCACAGTTTTCTGGGGGACACATTTGGATAACTGCCATTTTAAACCCGTGTGTGTCCTTGTGAAATAAATCACATTAAGCTCAGTGGGGCTTACTCTTATGTATGTGAGTGTATAGGACTACAGTTTGTATCATGTACTCAGACACCACACACAAAACCTCTCTTGTAATCACACCTGATTATTTAAATGGAGATTTGGAAATTTCTTAAATTCTTAAAGGACATGGAGATGTAATTCAATTTATAATATGTGGTTATTCATAAGGTTTAGGTTTGTATAAGAGTGATTGTGTTTTTGGCAAGACCCAGTGTATACAGGAGAAGATATGACTCACTAGAAAAGACAATAAAGCTTGGCAAGGCTGTAGAAGGGATAGGAAAAGATGAAGACCACATTACTTGGACTCTCCGTCAAGGAAGCCATGGCATTGAATTTGCAAGACCTGAGCAGGGCTTTTGATAACAGGTCAAAGCGGACTTTGACAGTAACAACAAAGCAACGTGGACAAGTCAAACTCCTCAACTTCATAGGAAGGCTAGAACAAATCTGATAGCAAAACTCTGTACAGGTCCCTCTTCAGGTCTCCAAAGTTGGAAATGACACACAATAGCATTGTTGTAAGAAGAGTAGCAGTTGCCTCTGGAAGAAAAGGTTAGAGAATAAGGAATGTTGTTGTTTGTGTGCCCTTCACGTCGTTATGACCTATGGTGACTCCAAGTGCAGGGGAAGCACTCCTGGTTGCATATCAGGACTCCAGCTAAATTTGTTATTAGACAGTTCCCTGCCCTCAGGCTTATATTCTAAAAGACATGAGCAAAAGGAAAAGGGAAGGGCCCCCAGTCCACTGCCTTGGTCCAGGCCTTGGAGTAGAGAAGAACTGATGGACCTCATCCCCTTCCCCATCACCATTCCCTCCTCCTTTTGTGTCGTGTCTTTTTAGATTGTAAGCCGAGGGCAGAGAACTGTCTAATTAAAAAGATTGTATGTACAGCACTGTATAAATTTACAGTGCTTTATAAATAAAGTTAATAATAATAAATCTAAAAAACATGACATAAAAGGAGAAGGGAAAGGTGGTGGGGCTAATAGGCTAACTGTGTGCCTCGGGTTACGAAATTAATTCGTTCCGCCGCCGCTTCGTAACCCGAAAAGCATTCGCAAGCCGAAATGCCATAGGCGCTAATGGGGAAAGCCGCGATTTCGTGCGAAAAAGCCGAAAAAACACCAAAAATTTTTCCGTAACCGAAAAACATTCGTAACCCGGAAACATTATTTCCTATGGGATTTTTTTTCGATCCGGAAATTTCGTAACCTGGGTATTTCGTATCCCGGGGTACCACTGTACATAAAAAACATAGCAATACAGGAATTGGTTCAATAAAACAGGCACCAAAGGAACATCAAATAGCAAGCGACAATTATGCAATGCCTGGGAACGCTTCTCTGAACAGGATGGTCTTCAACTCTGTTTTGAAGCTGGTTAAGAAGTGAGGCCCCTTGCTCGCAGGGGAAGAAGGTTCCAGAGTGAGGGGCAGCAAGTGAAAAGGGGCGAATCCGGGATGGGGCAGAGGAAATCCTGGGCTGGGACAGGAACCCTGGACGACCAG